>NW_027478785.1:300000-545728 GCF_051014685.1 Ptiloglossa arizonensis | reverse complement strand
CGCAATTCTGCTGCTCCAAACGCTTAACCAGAATGGCCTAGGGAAAAAATACACATACCGTTGTAATCGGGCGAGTTTCTACTCTCAGATGCAACTGGACTTTTGAGTTACGTCAATCCGTTCGCGAGATATGGAAGTTTGATGCTAAGAAATGGTTGAGAAGACAACAAATTTTTCGCACTTCTGCTGCTCCAAACTCTTAACCAGAATGGCCCCGGGAAAAAATACACATACCGTTGTAATGGGGCAAGTTTCTACTTTCAGATGCAATAGGAATTTTTGGGTTAGGTCTATCCGTTCGCGAGATATGGGAGTTTGAAGCCAAGAAATGGTTGAGAAGGCAAAAAATTTTTCGCAATTCTGCTGCTCCAAGCGCTTAACCAGAATGCCCTAGGGAAAAAATACGCATATCGTAGTAATCGGGCTAGTTCCTACTTTCAGACGCAGCAGGAACTTCTGGGTTTGGTCAATCCGTTCGCGAGATATGCGAGTTTGAAGCTAAGAAATGGTTGAGAAGGCAAAAAATTTTTCGCACTTCTGCTGCTCCAAACGCTTAACCAGAACGGCCTAGGGAAAAAATACACATACCGTTGTAATCAGGCGAGTTTCTACTCTCAGATGCAACTGGAATTTTTGAGTTACGTCAATCCGTTCGCGAGATATGGGAGATTGAAGACAAGAAATGGTTGAGAAGGCAAAAAATTTTTCGCAATTCTGCTGCTCCAAACGCTTAACCAGAATGGCCTAGGGAAAAAATACGCATACCGTTGTAATCGGGCGAGATTCTACTTTCAGACGCAGCAGGAATTTTTGGTTCGGTCAATCCGTTCGCGAGATATGGGACTTTGAAGCTAAGAAATGGTTGAGAAGACAACAAATTTTTCGCAATTCTGTTGCTCAAAGCGCTTAACCAGAATGCCCTAGGGAAAAAATACGCATATCGTTGTAATCGGGCGAGTTTCTACTTTCAGACGCAGCAGGAACTTCTGGGTTTGGTCAATCCGTTCGCGAGATATGGGAGTTTGAAGCTAAGAAATGGTTGAGAAGACAACAAATTCTTCGCACTTCCGCTGCTCCAAACGCTTAACCAGAACGGCCTAGGGAAAAAATACAAATACCGCTGTAATCGGGCGAGTTTCTACTTTCAGATGCAATAGGAATTTTTGTGTTAGGTCAATCCGTTCGCGAGATATGGGAGTTTGAAGACAAGAAATGGTTGAGGAGGCAAAAAATTTTTCGCAATTCTGCTGCTCCAAACGCTTAACCAGAATGGCCTAGCGAAAAAATACACATACCGTTGTAATCGGGCGAGTTTCTACTCTCAGATGCAACTGGAATTTATGAGTTACGTCAATCCGTTCGCGAGATATGGAAGTTTGATGCTAAGAAATGGTTGAGAAGACAACAAATTTTTCGCACTTCTGCTGCTCCAAACGCTTAACCAGAACGGCCTAGGGAAAAAATACAAATACCGCTGTAATCGGGCGAGTTTCTACTTTCAGATGCAATAGGAATTTTTGTGTTAGGTCAATCCGTTCGCGAGATATGGGAGTTTGAAGACAAGAAATGGTTGAGGAGGCAAAAAATTTTTCGCAATTCTGCTGCTCCAAACGCTTAACCAGAACGGCCTAGGGAAAAAATACAAATACAGCTGTAATCGGGCGAGTTTCTACTTTCAGATGCAATAGGAATTTTTGTGTTAGGTCAATCCGTTCGCGAGATATGGGAGTTTGAAGACAAGAAATGGTTGAGAAGGCAGAAAATTTTTCGCAATTCTGCTGCTCCAAACGCTTATCCAGAATGGCCTAGGGAAAAAATACACATACCGTTGTAATCAGGCGAGTATCTACTCTCAGATGCAACTGGAATTTTTGAGTTACGTCAATCCGTTCGCGAGATATGGGAGATTGAAGACAAGAAATGGTTGAGACGGCAAAAAATTTTTCGCAATTCTGCTGCTCCAAACGCTTAACCAGAATGGCCTAGGGAAAAAATACGCATACCGTTGTAATCGGGCGAGATTCTACTTTCAGACGCAGCAGGAATTTTTGGGTTCGGTCAATCCGTTCGCGAGATATGGGACTTTGAAGCTAAGAAATGGTTGAGAACACAACAAATTTTTCGCAATTCTGTTGCTCAAAGCGCTTAACCAGAATGCCCTAGGGAAAAAATACGCATATCGTTGTAATCGGGCGAGTTTCTACTTTCAGACGCAGCAGGAACTTCTGGGTTTGGTCAATCCGTTCGCGAGATATGGGAGTTTGAAGCTAAGAAATGGTTGAGAAGACAACAAATTCTTCGCAATTCCGCTGCTCCAAACGCTTAACCAGAATGGCCTAGGGAAAAAATACACATACCGTTGTAATCGGGTGAGTTTCTACTTTCAGATGCCATAGGAATTTTTGGGTTAGGTCAATCCGTTCGCGAGATATGGGAGTTTGAAGCTAAGAAATGGTTGAGAAGACAACAAATTTTTCGCAATTCTGCTGCTCCAAACGCTTAACCAGAATGGCCTAGGGAAAAAATACACATACCGTTGTAATCGGGCGAGTTTCTACTCTCAGATGCAACTGGACTTTTTGAGTTACGTCAATCCGTTCGCGAGATATGGAAGTTTGATGCTAAGAAATGGTTGAGAAGACAACAAATTTTTCGCACTTCTGCTGCTCCAAACTCTTAACCAAAATGGCCCCGGGAAAAAATACACATACCGTTGTAATGGGGCAAGTTTCTACTTTCAGATGCAATAGGAATTTTTGGGTTAGGTCTATCCGTTCGCGAGATATGGGAGTTTGAAGCCAAGAAATGGTTGAGAAGGCAAAAAATTTTTCGCAATTCTGCTGCACCAAGCGCTTAACCAGAATGCCCTAGGGAAAAAATACGCATATCGTAGTAATCGGGCTAGTTCCTACTTTCAGACGCAGCAGGAACTTCTGGGTTTGGTCAATCCGTTCGCGAGATATGCGAGTATGAAGCTAAGAAATGGTTGAGAAGGCAAAAAATTTTTCGCACTTCTGCTGCTCCAAACGCTTAACCAGAACGGCCTAGGGAAAAAATACAAATACAGCTGTAATCGGGCGAGTTTCTACTTTCAGATGCAATAGGAATTTTTGTGTTAGGTCAATCCGTTCGCGAGATATGAGAGTTTGAAGACAAGAAATGGTTGAGAAGGCAGAAAATTTTTCCCAATTCTGCTGCTCCAAACGCTTAACCAGAATTCCCTAGGGAAAAAATACGCATATCGTAGTAATCGGGCTAGTTCCTACTTTCAGACGCAGCAGGAACTTCTGGGTTTGGTCAATCCGTTCGCGAGATATGGGAGTTTGAAGCTAAGAAATGGTTGAGAAGGCAAAAAATTTTTCGCACTTCTGCTGCTCCAAACGCTTAACCAGAACGGCCTAGGGAAAAAATACAAATACAGCTGTAATCGGGCGAGTTTCTACTTTCAGATGCAATAGGAATTTTTGTGTTAGGTCAATCCGTTCGCGAGATATGGGAGTTTGAAGACAAGAAATGGTTGAGAAGGCAGAAAATTTTTCGCAATTCTGCTGCTCCAAACGCTTATCCAGAATGGCCTAGGGAAAAAATACACATACCGTTGTAATCAGGCGAGTTTCTACTCTCAGATGCAACTGGAATTTTTGAGTTACGTCAATCCGTTCGCGAGATATGGGAGATTGAAGACAAGAAATGGTTGAGAAGGCAAAAAATTTTTCGCAATTCTGCTGCTCCAAACGCTTAACCAGAATGGCCTAGGGAAAAAATACGCATACCGTTGTAATCGGGCGAGATTCTACTTTCAGACGCAGCAGGAATTTTTGGGTTCGGTCAATCCGTTCGCGAGATATGGGACTTTGAAGCTAAGAAATGGTTGAGAAGACAACAAATTTTTCGCAATTCTGTTGCTCAAAGCGCTTAACCAGAATGCCCTAGGGAAAAAATACGCATATCGTTGTAATCGGGCGAGTTTCTACTTTCAGACGCAGCAGGAACTTCTGGGTTTGGTCAATCCGTTCGCGAGATATGAGAGTTTGAAGCTAAGAAATGGTTGAGAAGACAACAAATTCTTCGCACTTCCGCTGCTCCAAACGCTTAACCAGAATGGCCTAGGGAAAAAATACACATACCGTTGTAATCGGGTGAGTTTCTACTTTCAGATGCCATAGGAATTTTTGGGTTAGGTCAATCCGTTCGCGAGATATGGGAGTTTGAAGCTAAGAAATGGTTGAGAAGACAACAAATTTTTCGCAATTCTGCTGCTCCAAACGCTTAACCAGAATGGCCTAGGGAAAAAATACACATACCGTTGTAATCGGGCGAGTTTCTACTCTCAGATGCAACTGGACTTTTTGAGTTACGTCAATCCGTTCGCGAGATATGGAAGTTTGATGCTAAGAAATGGTTGAGAAGACAACAAATTTTTCGCACTTCTGCTGCTCCAAACTCTTAACCAGAATGGCCCCGGGAAAAAATACACATACCGTTGTAATGGGGCAAGTTTCTACTTTCAGATGCAATAGGAATTTTTGGGTTAGGTCTATCCGTTCGCGAGATATGGGAGTTTGAAGCCAAGAAATGGTTGAGAAGGCAAAAAATTTTTCGCAATTCTGCTGCTCCAAGCGCTTAACCAGAATGCCCTAGGGAAAAAATACGCATATCGTAGTAATCGGGCTAGTTCCTACTTTCAGACGCAGCAGGAACTTCTGGGTTTGGTCAATCCGTTCGCGAGATATGCGAGTTTGAAGCTAAGAAATGGTTGAGAAGGCAAAAAATTTTTCGCACTTCTGCTGCTCCAAACGCTTAACCAGAACGGCCTAGGGAAAAAATACAAATACAGCTGTAATCGGGCGAGTTTCTACTTTCAGATGCAATAGGAATTTTTGTGTTAGGTCAATCCGTTCGCGAGATATGAGAGTTTGAAGACAAGAAATGGTTGAGAAGGCAGAAAATTTTTCCCAATTCTGCTGCTCCAAACGCTTAACCAGAATTCCCTAGGGAAAAAATACGCATATCGTAGTAATCGGGCTAGTTCCTACTTTCAGACGCAGCAGGAACTTCTGGGTTTGGTCAATCCGTTCGCGAGATATGGGAGTTTGAAGCTAAGAAATGGTTGAGAAGGCAAAAAATTTTTCGCACTTCTGCTGCTCCAAACGCTTAACCAGAACGGCCTAGGGAAAAAATACAAATACAGCTGTAATCGGGCGAGTTTCTACTTTCAGATGCAATAGGAATTTTTGTGTTAGGTCAATCCGTTCGCGAGATATGGGAGTTTGAAGACAAGAAATGGTTGAGAAGGCAGAAAATTTTTCGCAATTCTGCTGCTCCAAACGCTTACCAGAATGGCCTAGGGAAAAAATACACATACCGTTGTAATCGGGCGAGTTTCTACTCTCAGATGCAACTGGAATTTTTGAGTTACGTCAATCCGTTCGCGAGATATGGGAGTTTGAACCTAAGAAATGGTTGAGAAGACAACAAATTTTTCGCACTTCTGCTGCTCCAAACGCTTAACCAGAACGGCCTAGGGAAAAAATACAAATACCGCTGTAATCGGGCGAGTTTCTACTTTCAGATGCAATAGGAATTTTTGTGTTAGGTCAATCCGTTCGCGAGATATGGGAGTTTGAAGACAAGAAATGGTTGAGGAGGCAAAAAATTTTTCGCAATTCTGCTGCTCCAAACGCTTAACCAGAATGGCCTAGCGAAAAAATACACATACCGTTGTAATCGGGCGAGTTTCTACTCTCAGATGCAACTGGAATTTATGAGTTACGTCAATCCGTTCGCGAGATATGGAAGTTTGATGCTAAGAAATGGTTGAGAAGACAACAAATTTTTCGCACTTCTGCTGCTCCAAACGCTTAACCAGAATGGCCTAGGGAAAAAATACACATACCGTTGTAATGGGGCAAGTTTCTACTTTCAGAGGCAATAGGAATTTTTGGGTTAGGTCTATCCGTTCGCGAGATATGGGAGTTTGAAGCCAAGAAATGGTTGAGAAGGCAAAAAATTTTTCGCAATTCTGCTGCTCCAAGCGCTTAACCAGAATTCCCTAGGGAAAAAATACGCATATCGTAGTAATCGGGATAGTTCCTACTTTCAGACGCAGCAGGAACTTCTGGGTTTGGTCAATCCGTTCGCGAGATATGCGAGTTTGAAGCTAAGGAATGGTTGAGAAGGCAAAAAATTTTTCGCACTTCTGCTGCTCCAAACGCTTAACCAGAACGGCCTAGGGGAAAAATACAAATACAGCTGTAATCGGGCGAGTTTCTACTTTCAGATGCAATAGGAATTTTTGTGTTAGGTCAATCCGTTCGCGAGATATGAGAGTTTGAAGACAAGAAATGGTTGAGAAGGCAGAAAATTTTTCCCAATTCTGCTGCTCCAAACGCTTAACCAGAATTCCCTAGGGAAAAAATACGCATATCATAGTAATCGGGCTAGTTCCTACTTTCAGACGCAGCAGGAACTTCTGGGTTTGGTCAATCCGTTCGCGAGATATGGGAGTTTGAAGCTAAGAAATGGTTGAGAAGGCAAAAAATTTTTCGCACTTCTGCTGCTCCAAACGCTTAACCAGAACGGCCTAGGGAAAAAATACAAATACAGCTGTAATCGGGCGAGTTTCTACTTTCAGATGCAATAGGAATTTTTGTGTTAGGTCAATCCGTTCGCGAGATATGGGAGTTTGAAGACAAGAAATGGTTGAGAAGGCAGAAAATTTTTCGCAATTCTGCTGCTCCAAACGCTTATCCAGAATGGCCTAGGGAAAAAATACACATACCGTTGTAATCAGGCGAGTTTCTACTCTCAGATGCAACTGGAATTTTTGAGTTACGTCAATCCGTTCGCGAGATATGGGAGATTGAAGACAAGAAATGGTTGAGAAGGCAAAAAATTTTTCGCAATTCTGCTGCTCCAAACGCTTAACCAGAATGGCCTAGGGAAAAAATACGCATACCGTTGTAATCGGGCGAGATTCTACTTTCAGACGCAGCAGGAATTTTTGGGTTCGGTCAATCCGTTCGCGAGATATGGGACTTTGAAGCTAAGAAATGGTTGAGAAGACAACAAATTTTTCGCAATTCTGTTGCTCAAAGCGCTTAACCAGAATGCCCTAGGGAAAAAATACGCATATCGTTGTAATCGGGCGAGTTTCTACTTTCAGACGCAGCAGGAACTTCTGGGTTTGGTCAATCCGTTCGCGAGATATGGGAGTTTGAAGCTAAGAAATGGTTGAGAAGACAACAAATTCTTCGCACTTCCGCTGCTCCAAACGCTTAACCAGAATGGCCTAGGGAAAAAATACACATACCGTTGTAATCGGGTGAGTTTCTACTTTCAGATGCCATAGGAATTTTTGGGTTAGGTCAATCCGTTCGCGAGATATGGGAGTTTGAAGCTAAGAAATGGTTGAGAAGACAACAAATTTTTCGCAATTCTGCTGCTCCAAACGCTTAACCAGAATGGCCTAGGGAAAAAATACACATACCGTTGTAATCGGGCGAGTTTCTACTCTCAGATGCAACTGGACTTTTTGAGTTACGTCAATCCGTTCGCGAGATATGGAAGTTTGATGCTAAGAAATGGTTGAGAAGACAACAAATTTTTCGCACTTCTGCTGCTCCAAACTCTTAACCAAAATGGCCCCGGGAAAAAATACACATACCGTTGTAATGGGGCAAGTTTCTACTTTCAGATGCAATAGGAATTTTTCGGTTAGGTCTATCCGTTCGCGAGATATGGGAGTTTGAAGCCAAGAAATGGTTGAGAAGGCAAAAAATTTTTCGCAATTCTGCTGCTCCAAGCGCTTAACCAGAATGCCCTAGGGAAAAAATACGCATATCGTAGTAATCGGGCTAGTTCCTACTTTCAGACGCAGCAGGAACTTCTGGGTTTGGTCAATCCGTTCGCGAGATATGCGAGTTTGAAGCTAAGAAATGGTTGAGAAGGCAAAAAATTTTTCGCACTTCTGCTGCTCCAAACGCTTAACCAGAACGGCCTAGGGAAAAAATACAAATACAGCTGTAATCGGGCGAGTTTCTACTTTCAGATGCAATAGGAATTTTTGTGTTAGGTCAATCCGTTCGCGAGATATGAGAGTTTGAAGACAAGAAATGGTTGAGAAGGCAGAAAATTTTTCCCAATTCTGCTGCTCCAAACGCTTAACCAGAATTCCCTAGGGAAAAAATACGCATATCGTAGTAATCGGGCTAGTTCCTACTTTCAGACGCAGCAGGAACTTCTGGGTTTGGTCAATCCGTTCGCGAGATATGGGAGTTTGAAGCTAAGAAATGGTTGAGAAGGCAAAAAATTTTTCGCACTTCTGCTGCTCCAAACGCTTAACCAGAACGGCCTAGGGAAAAAATACAAATACAGCTGTAATCGGGCGAGTTTCTACTTTCAGATGCAATAGGAATTTTTGTGTTAGGTCAATCCGTTCGCGAGATATGGGAGTTTGAAGACAAGAAATGGTTGAGAAGGCAGAAAATTTTTCGCAATTCTGCTGCTCCAAACGCTTATCCAGAATGGCCTAGGGAAAAAATACACATACCGTTGTAATCAGGCGAGTTTCTACTCTCAGATGCAACTGGAATTTTTGAGTTACGTCAATCCGTTCGCGAGATATGAGAGTTTGAAGACAAGAAATGGTTGAGAAGGCAGAAAATTTTTCCCAATTCTGCTGCTCCAAACGCTTAACCAGAATTCCCTAGGGAAAAAATACGCATATCGTAGTAATCGGGCTAGTTCCTACTTTCAGACGCAGCAGGAACTTCTGGGTTTGGTCAATCCGTTCGCGAGATATGCGAGTTTGAAGCTAAGAAATGGTTGAGAAGGCAAAAAATTTTTCGCACTTCTGCTGCTCCAAACGCTTAACCAGAACGGCCTAGGGAAAAAATACAAATACAGCTGTAATCGGGCGAGTTTCTACTTTCAGATGCAATAGGAATTTTTGTGTTAGGTCAATCCGTTCGCGAGATATGAGAGTTTGAAGACAAGAAATGGTTGAGAAGGCAGAAAATTTTTCCCAATTCTGCTGCTCCAAACGCTTAACCAGAATTCCCTAGGGAAAAAATACGCATATCGTAGTAATCGGGCTAGTTCCTACTTTCAGACGCAGCAGGAACTTCTGGGTTTGGTCAATCCGTTCGCGAGATATGGGAGTTTGAAGCTAAGAAATGGTTGAGAAGGCAAAAAATTTTTCGCACTTCTGCTGCTCCAAACGCATAACCAGAACGGCCTAGGGAAAAAATACAAATACAGCTGTAATCGGGCGAGTTTCTACTTTCAGATGCAATAGGAATTTTTGTGTTAGGTCAATCCGTTCGCGAGATATGGGAGTTTGAAGACAAGAAATGGTTGAGAAGGCAGAAAATTTTTCGCAATTCTGCTGCTCCAAACGCTTACCAGAATGGCCTAGGGAAAAAATACACATACCGTTGTAATCGGGCGAGTTTCTACTCTCAGATGCAACTGGAATTTTTGAGTTACGTCAATCCGTTCGCGAGATATGGGAGTTTGAACCTAAGAAATGGTTGAGAAGACAACAAATTTTTCGCACTTCTGCTGCTCCAAACGCTTAACCAGAACGGCCTAGGGAAAAAATACAAATACCGCTGTAATCGGGCGAGTTTCTACTTTCAGATGCAATAGGAATTTTTGTGTTAGGTCAATCCGTTCGCGAGATATGGGAGTTTGAAGACAAGAAATGGTTGAGGAGGCAAAAAATTTTTCGCAATTCTGCTGCTCCAAACGCTTAACCAGAATGGCCTAGCGAAAAAATACACATACCGTTGTAATCGGGCGAGTTTCTACTCTCAGATGCAACTGGAATTTATGAGTTACGTCAATCCGTTCGCGAGATATGGAAGTTTGATGCTAAGAAATGGTTGAGAAGACAACAAATTTTTCGCACTTCTGCTGCTCCAAACGCTTAACCAGAATGGCCTAGGGAAAAAATACACATACCGTTGTAATGGGGCAAGTTTCTACTTTCAGAGGCAATAGGAATTTTTGGGTTAGGTCTATCCGTTCGCGAGATATGGGAGTTTGAAGCCAAGAAATGGTTGAGAAGGCAAAAAATTTTTCGCAATTCTGCTGCTCCAAGCGCTTAACCAGAATTCCCTAGGGAAAAAATACGCATATCGTAGTAATCGGGCTAGTTCCTACTTTCAGACGCAGCAGGAACTTCTGGGTTTGGTCAATCCGTTCGCGAGATATGCGAGTTTGAAGCTAAGGAATGGTTGAGAAGGCAAAAAATTTTTCGCACTTCTGCTGCTCCAAACGCTTAACCAGAACGGCCTAGGGGAAAAATACAAATACAGCTGTAATCGGGCGAGTTTCTACTTTCAGATGCAATAGGAATTTTTGTGTTAGGTCAATCCGTTCGCGAGATATGAGAGTTTGAAGACAAGAAATGGTTGAGAAGGCAGAAAATTTTTCCCAATTCTGCTGCTCCAAACGCTTAACCAGAATTCCCTAGGGAAAAAATACGCATATCATAGTAATCGGGCTAGTTCCTACTTTCAGACGCAGCAGGAACTTCTGGGTTTGGTCAATCCGTTCGCGAGATATGGGAGTTTGAAGCTAAGAAATGGTTGAGAAGGCAAAAAATTTTTCGCACTTCTGCTGCTCCAAACGCTTAACCAGAACGGCCTAGGGAAAAAATACACATACCGTTGTAATCAGGCGAGTTTCTACTCTCAGATGCAACTGGAATTTTTGAGTTACGTCAATCCGTTCGCGAGATATGGGAGATTGAAGACAAGAAATGGTTGAGAAGGCAAAAAATTTTTCGCAATTCTGCTGCTCCAAACGCTTAACCAGAATGGCCTAGGGAAAAAATACGCATACCGTTGTAATCGGGCGAGATTCTACTTTCAGACGCAGCAGGAATTTTTGGGTTCGGTCAATCCGTTCGCGAGATATGGGACTTTGAAGCTAAGAAATGGTTGAGAAGACAACAAATTTTTCGCAATTCTGTTGCTCAAAGCGCTTAACCAGAATGCCCTAGGGAAAAAATACGCATATCGTTGTAATCGGGCGAGTTTCTACTTTCAGACGCAGCAGGAACTTCTGGGTTTGGTCAATCCGTTCGCGAGATATGGGAGTTTGAAGCTAAGAAATGGTTGAGAAGACAACAAATTCTTCGCACTTCCGCTGCTCCAAACGCTTAACCAGAATGGCCTAGGGAAAAAATACACATACCGTTGTAATCGGGTGAGTTTCAACTTTCAGATGCCATAGGAATTTTTGGGTTAGGTCAATCCGTTCGCGAGATATGGGAGTTTGAAGCTAAGAAATGGTTGAGAAGACAACAAATTTTTCGCAATTCTGCTGCTCCAAACGCTTAACCAGAATGGCCTAGGGAAAAAATACACATACCGTTGTAATCGGGCGAGTTTCTACTCTCAGATGCAACTGGACTTTTTGAGTTACGTCAATCCGTTCGCGAGATATGGAAGTTTGATGCTAAGAAATGGTTGAGAAGACAACAAATTTTTCGCACTTCTGCTGCTCCAAACTCTTAACCAAAATGGCCCCGGGAAAAAATACACATACCGTTGTAATGGGGCAAGTTTCTACTTTCAGATGCAATAGGAATTTTTGGGTTAGGTCTATCCGTTCGCGAGATATGGGAGTTTGAAGCCAAGAAATGGTTGAGAAGGCAAAAAATTTTTCGCAATTCTGCTGCTCCAAGCGCTTAACCAGAATGCCCTAGGGAAAAAATACGCATATCGTAGTAATCGGGCTAGTTCCTACTTTCAGACGCAGCAGGAACTTCTGGGTTTGGTCAATCCGTTCGCGAGATATGCGAGTTTGAAGCTAAGAAATGGTTGAGAAGGCAAAAAATTTTTCGCACTTCTGCTGCTCCAAACGCTTAACCAGAACGGCCTAGGGAAAAAATACAAATACAGCTGTAATCGGGCGAGTTTCTACTTTCAGATGCAATAGGAATTTTTGTGTTAGGTCAATCCGTTCGCGAGATATGAGAGTTTGAAGACAAGAAATGGTTGAGAAGGCAGAAAATTTTTCCCAATTCTGCTGCTCCAAACGCTTAACCAGAATTCCCTAGGGAAAAAATACGCATATCGTAGTAATCGGGCTAGTTCCTACTTTCAGACGCAGCAGGAACTTCTGGGTTTGGTCAATCCGTTCGCGAGATATGGGAGTTTGAAGCTAAGAAATGGTTGAGAAGGCAAAAAATTTTTCGCACTTCTGCTGCTCCAAACGCTTAACCAGAACGGCCTAGGGAAAAAATACAAATACAGCTGTAATCGGGCGAGTTTCTACTTTCAGATGCAATAGGAATTTTTGTGTTAGGTCAATCCGTTCGCGAGATATGGGAGTTTGAAGACAAGAAATGGTTGAGAAGGCAGAAAATTTTTCGCAATTCTGCTGCTCCAAACGCTTATCCAGAATGGCCTAGGGAAAAAATACACATACCGTTGTAATCAGGCGAGTTTCTACTCTCAGATGCAACTGGAATTTTTGAGTTACGTCAATCCGTTCGCGAGATATGAGAGTTTGAAGACAAGAAATGGTTGAGAAGGCAGAAAATTTTTCGCAATTCTGCTGCTCCAAGCGCTTAACCAGAATTCCCTAGGGAAAAAATACGCATATCGTAGTAATCGGGCTAGTTCCTACTTTCAGACGCAGCAGGAACTTCTGGGTTTGGTCAATCCGTTCGCGAGATATGCGAGTTTGAAGCTAAGAAATGGTTGAGAAGGCAAAAAATTTTTCGCACTTCTGCTGCTCCAAACGCTTAACCAGAACGGCCTAGGGAAAAAATACAAATACAGCTGTAATCGGGCGAGTTTCTACTTTCAGATGCAATAGGAATTTTTGTGTTAGGTCAATCCGTTCGCGAGATATGAGAGTTTGAAGACAAGAAATGGTTGAGAAGGCAGAAAATTTTTCCCAATTCTGCTGCTCCAAACGCTTAACCAGAATTCCCTAGGGAAAAAATACGCATATCGTAGTAATCGGGCTAGTTCCTACTTTCAGACGCAGCAGGAACTTCTGGGTTTGGTCAATCCGTTCGCGAGATATGGGAGTTTGAAGCTAAGAAATGGTTGAGAAGGCAAAAAATTTTTCGCACTTCTGCTGCTCCAAACGCTTAACCAGAACGGCCTAGGGAAAAAATACAAATACAGCTGTAATCGGGCGAGTTTCTACTTTCAGATGCAATAGGAATTTTTGTGTTAGGTCAATCCGTTCGCGAGATATGGGAGTTTGAAGACAAGAAATGGTTGAGAAGGCAGAAAATTTTTCGCAATTCTGCTGCTCCAAACGCTTATCCAGAATGGCCTAGGGAAAAAATACACATACCGTTGTAATCAGGCGAGTTTCTACTCTCAGATGCAACTGGAATTTTTGAGTTACGTCAATCCGTTCGCGAGATATGAGAGTTTGAAGACAAGAAATGGTTGAGAAGGCAGAAAATTTTTCCCAATTCTGCTGCTCCAAACGCTTAACCAGAATTCCCTAGGGAAAAAATACGCATATCGTAGTAATCGGGCTAGTTCCTACTTTCAGACGCAGCAGGAACTTCTGGGTTTGGTCAATCCGTTCGCGAGATATGCGAGTTTGAAGCTAAGAAATGGTTGAGAAGGCAAAAAATTTTTCGCACTTCTGCTGCTCCAAACGCTTAACCAGAACGGCCTAGGGAAAAAATACAAATACAGCTGTAATCGGGCGAGTTTCTACTTTCAGATGCAATAGGAATTTTTGTGTTAGGTCAATCCGTTCGCGAGATATTGGAGTTTGAAGACAAGAAATGGTTGAGAAGACAGAAAATTTTTCGCAATTCTGCTGCTCCAAACGCTTATCCAGAATGGCCTAGGGAAAAAATACACATACCGTTGTAATCAGGCGAGTTTCTACTCTCAGATGCAACTGGAATTTTTGAGTTACGTCAATCCGTTCGCGAGATATGGGAGATTGAAGACAAGAAATGGTTGAGAAGGCAAAAAATTTTTCGCAATTCTGCTGCTCCAAACGCTTAACCAGAATGGCCTAGGGAAAAAATACGCATACCGTTGTAATCGGGCGAGATTCTACTTTCAGACGCAGCAGGAATTTTTGGGTTCGGTCAATCCGTTCGCGAGATATGGGACTTTGAAGCTAAGAAATGGTTGAGAAGACAACAAATTTTTCGCAATTCTGTTGCTCAAAGCGCTTAACCAGAATGCCCTAGGGAAAAAATACGCATATCGTTGTAATCGGGCGAGTTTCTACTTTCAGACGCAGCAGGAACTTCTGGGTTTGGTCAATCCGTTCGCGAGATATGGGAGTTTGAAGCTAAGAAATGGTTGAGAAGACAACAAATTCTTCGCACTTCCGCTGCTCCAAACGCTTAACCAGAATGGCCTAGGGAAAAAATACACATACCGTTGTAATCGGGTGAGTTTCTACTTTCAGATGCCATAGGAATTTTTGGGTTAGGTCAATCCGTTCGCGAGATATGGGAGTTTGAAGCTAAGAAATGGTTGAGAAGACAACAAATTTTTCGCAATTCTGCTGCTCCAAACGCTTAACCAGAATGGCCTAGGGAAAAAATACACATACCGTTGTAATCGGGCGAGTTTCTACTCTCAGATGCAACTGGACTTTTTGAGTTACGTCAATCCGTTCGCGAGATATGGAAGTTTGATGCTAAGAAATGGTTGAGAAGACAACAAATTTTTCGCACTTCTGCTGCTCCAAACTCTTAACCAGAATGGCCCCGGGAAAAAATACACATACCGTTGTAATGGGGCAAGTTTCTACTTTCAGATGCAATAGGAATTTTTGGGTTAGGTCTATCCGTTCGCGAGATATGGGAGTTTGAAGCCAAGAAATGGTTGAGAAGGCAAAAAATTTTTCGCAATTCTGCTGCTCCAAGCGCTTAACCAGAATGCCCTAGGGAAAAAATACGCATATCGTAGTAATCGGGCTAGTTCCTACTTTCAGACGCAGCAGGAACTTCTGGGTTTGGTCAATCCGTTCGCGAGATATGCGAGTTTGAAGCTAAGAAATGGTTGAGAAGGCAAAAAATTTTTCGCACTTCTGCTGCTCCAAACGCTTAACCAGAACGGCCTAGGGAAAAAATACAAATACAGCTGTAATCGGGCGAGTTTCTACTTTCAGATGCAATAGGAATTTTTGTGTTAGGTCAATCCGTTCGCGAGATATGAGAGTTTGAAGACAAGAAATGGTTGAGAAGGCAGAAAATTTTTCCCAATTCTGCTGCTCCAAACGCTTAACCAGAATTCCCTAGGGAAAAAATACGCATATCGTAGTAATCGGGCTAGTTCCTACTTTCAGACGCAGCAGGAACTTCTGGGTTTGGTCAATCCGTTCGCGAGATATGGGAGTTTGAAGCTAAGAAATGGTTGAGAAGGCAAAAAATTTTTCGCACTTCTGCTGCTCCAAACGCTTAACCAGAACGGCCTAGGGAAAAAATACAAATACAGCTGTAATCGGGCGAGTTTCTACTTTCAGATGCAATAGGAATTTTTGTGTTAGGTCAATCCGTTCGCGAGATATGGGAGTTTGAAGACAAGAAATGGTTGAGAAGGCAGAAAATTTTTCGCAATTCTGCTGCTCCAAACGCTTAACCAGAATGGCCTAGGGAAAAAATACACATACCGTTGTAATCGGGCGAGTTTCTACTCTCAGATGCAACTGGAATTTTTGAGTTACGTCAATCCGTTCGCGAGATATGGGAGTTTGAAGACAAGAAATGGTTGAGGAGGCAAAAAATTTTTCGCAATTCTGCTGCTCCAAACGCTTAACCAGAATGGCCTAGCGAAAAAATACACATACCGTTGTAATCGGGCGAGTTTCTACTCTCAGATGCAACTGGAATTTATGAGTTACGTCAATCCGTTCGCGAGATATGGAAGTTTGATGCTAAGAAATGGTTGAGAAGACAACAAATTTTTCGCACTTCTGCTGCTCCAAACGCTTAACCAGAATGGCCTAGGGAAAAAATACACATACCGTTGTAATGGGGCAAGTTTCTACTTTCAGAGGCAATAGGAATTTTTGGGTTAGGTCTATCCGTTCGCGAGATATGGGAGTTTGAAGCCAAGAAATGGTTGAGAAGGCAAAAAATTTTTCGCAATTCTGCTGCTCCAAGCGCTTAACCAGAATTCCCTAGGGAAAAAATACGCATATCGTAGTAATCGGGCTAGTTCCTACTTTCAGACGCAGCAGGAACTTCTGGGTTTGGTCAATCCGTTCGCGAGATATGGGAGTTTGAAGCTAAGAAATGGTTGAGAAGGCAAAAAATTTTTCGCACTTCTGCTGCTCCAAACGCTTAACCAGAACGGCCTAGGGAAAAAATACAAATACAGCTGTAATCGGGCGAGTTTCTACTTTCAGATGCAATAGGAATTTTTGTGTTAGGTCAATCCGTTCGCGAGATATGGGAGTTTGAAGACAAGAAATGGTTGAGAAGGCAGAAAATTTTTCGCAATTCTGCTGCTCCAAACGCTTATCCAGAATGGCCTAGGGAAAAAATACACATACCGTTGTAATCAGGCGAGTTTCTACTCTCAGATGCAACTGGAATTTTTGAGTTACGTCAATCCGTTCGCGAGATATGGGAGATAGAAGACAAGAAATGGTTGAGAAGGCAAAAAATTTTTCGCAATTCTGCTGCTCCAAACGCTTAACCAGAATGGCCTAGGGAAAAAATACGCATACCGTTGTAATCGGGCGAGATTCTACTTTCAGACGCAGCAGGAATTTTTGGGTTCGGTCAATCCGTTCGCGAGATATGGGACTTTGAAGCTAAGAAATGGTTGAGAAGACAACAAATGTTTCGCAATTCTGTTGCTCAAAGCGCTTAACCAGAATGCCCTAGGGAAAAAATACGCATATCGTTGTAATCGGGCGAGTTTCTACTTTCAGACGCAGCAGGAACTTCTGGGTTTGGTCAATCCGTTCGCGAGATATGGGAGTTTGAAGCTAAGAAATGGTTGAGAAGACAACAAATTCTTCGCACTTCCGCTGCTCCAAACGCTTAACCAGAATGGCCTAGGGAAAAAATACACATACCGTTGTAATCGGGTGAGTTTCTACTTTCAGATGCCATAGGAATTTTTGGGTTAGGTCAATCCGTTCGCGAGATATGGGAGTTTGAAGCTAAGAAATGGTTGAGAAGACAACAAATTTTTCGCAATTCTGCTGCTCCAAACGCTTAACCAGAATGGCCAAAGGAAAAAATACACATACCGTTGTAATCGGGCGAGTTTCTACTCTCAGATGCAACTGGACTTTTTGAGTTACGTCAATCCGTTCGCGAGATATGGAAGTTTGATGCTAAGAAATGGTTGAGAAGACAACAAATTTTTCGCACTTCTGCTGCTCCAAACTCTTAACCAGAATGGCCCCGGGAAGAAATACACATACCGTTGTAATGGGGCAAGTTTCTACTTTCAGATGCAATAGGAATTTTTGGGTTAGGTCTATCCGTTCGCGAGATATGGGAGTTTGAAGCCAAGAAATGGTTGAGAAGGCAAAAAATTTTTCGCAATTCTGCTGCTCCAAGCGCTTAACCAGAATGCCCTAGGGAAAAAATACGCATATCGTAGTAATCGGGCTAGTTCCTACTTTCAGACGCAGCAGGAACTTCTGGGTTTGGTCAATCCGTTCGCGAGATATGCGAGTTTGAAGCTAAGAAATGGTTGAGAAGGCAAAAAATTTTTCGCACTTCTGCTGCTCCAAACGCTTAACCAGAACGGCCTAGGGAAAAAATACAAATACAGCTGTAATCGGGCGAGTTTCTACTTTCAGATGCAATAGGAATTTTTGTGTTAGGTCAATCCGTTCGCGAGATATGGGAGTTTGAAGACAAGAAATGGTTGAGAAGGCAGAAAATTTTTCGCAATTCTGCTGCTCCAAACGCTTAACCAGAATGGCCTAGGGAAAAAATACACATACCGTTGTAATCGGGCGAGTTTCTACTCTCACATGCAACTGGAATTTTTGAGTTACGTCAATCCGTTCGCGAGATATGGGAGTTTGAAGCTAAGAAATGGTTGAGAAGACAACAAATTTTTCGCACTTCTGCTGCTCCAAACGCTTAACCAGAACGGCCTAGGGAAAAAATACAAATACCGCTGTAATCGGGCGAGTTTCTACTTTCAGATGCAATAGGAATTTTTGTGTTAGGTCAATCCGTTCGCGAGATATGGGAGTTTGAAGACAAGAAATGGTTGAGGAGGCAAAAAATTTTTCGCAATTCTGCTGCTCCAAACGCTTAACCAGAACGGCCTAAGGAAAAAATACAAATACCGCTGTAATCGGGCGAGTTTCTACTTTCAGATGCAATAGGAATTTTTGGGTTAGGTCAATCCGTTCGCGAGATATGGGAGTTTGAAGACAAGAAATGGTTGAGAAGGCAAAAAATTTTCCGCAATTCTGCTGCTCCAAACGCTTAACCAGAATTGCCTCGGGAAAAAATACACATACCTTTGTAATGGGGCGAGTTTCTACTTTCAGATGCAATAGGAATTTTTGGGTTAGGTCAATCCGTTCGCGAGATATGGGAGTTTGAAGCCAAGAAATGGTTGAGAAGGCAAAAAATTTTTCGCAATTCTGTTGCTCAAAGCGCTTAACCAGAATGCCCTAGGGAAAAATACGCATATCGTTGTAATCGGGCGAGTTTCTACTTTCAGACGCAGCAGGAACTTCTGGGTTTGGTCAATCCGTTCGCGAGATATGGGAGTTTGAAGCTAAGAAATGGTTGAGAAGACAACAAATTCTTCGCACTTCCGCTGCTACAAACGCTTAACCAGAATGGCCTAGGGAAAAAATACACATACCGT
This sequence comes from Ptiloglossa arizonensis, assembly GCF_051014685.1. Lineage (NCBI taxonomy): Eukaryota > Metazoa > Arthropoda > Insecta > Hymenoptera > Colletidae > Ptiloglossa > Ptiloglossa arizonensis. The sequence continues at coordinate 526,910 of NW_027478785.1, read as the reverse complement.
TGTAATCCGGTGAGTTTCTACTTTCAGATGCCATAGGAATTTTTGGGTTAGGTCAATCCGTTCGCGAGATATGGGAGTTTGAAGCTAAGAAATGGTTGAGAAGGCAAAAAATTTTTCGCAATTCTGTTGCTCAAAGCGCTTAACCAGAATGCCCTAGGGAAAAATACGCATATCGTTGTAATCGGGCAAGTTTCTACTTTCAGACGCAGCAGGAACTTCTGGGTTTGGTCAATCCGTTCGCGAGATATGGGAGTTTGAAGCTAAGAAATGGTTGAGAAGACAACAAATTCTTCGCACTTCCGCTGCTCCAAACGCTTAACCAGAATGGCCTAGGGAAAAAATACACATACCGTTGTAATCGGGTGAGTTTCTACTTTCAGATGCCATAGGAATTTTTGGGTTGGGTCAATCCGTTCGCGAGATATGGGAGTTTGAAGCTAAGAAATGGTTGAGAAGACAACAAATTTTTCGCAATTCTGCTGCTCCAAACGCTTAACCAGAATGGCCTAGGGAAAAAATACACATACCGTTGTAATCGGGCGAGTTTCTACTCTCAGATGCAACTGGAATTTTTGAGTTACGTCAATCCGTTCGCGAGATATGGGAGTTTGAAGCTAAGAAATGGTTGAGAAGACAACAAATTTTTCGCAATTCTGCTGCTCCAAGCGCTTAACCAGAATGCCCTAGGGAAAAAATACGCATATCGTTGTAATCGGGCGAGTTCCTACTTTCAGACCCAGCAGGAACTTCTGGGTTTGGTCAATCCGTTCGCGAGATATGGGAGTTTGAAGCTAAGAAATGGTTGAGAAGACAACAAATTCTTCGCACTTCTGCTGCTCCAAACGCTTAACCAGAATGGCCTAGGGAAAAAATAAACATAGCGTTGTAATCGGGCGAGTTTCTACTTTCAGACGCAATAGGAATTTTTGGGTTATGTCAATCCGTTCGCGAGATATGGGAGTTTGAAACTAAGAAATGGTTGAGAAGACGACAAATTTTTCGCACTTCTGCTGCTCCAAACGCTTAACCAGAATGGCCTAGGGAAAAAATACACATACCGTTGTAATCGGGCGAGTTTCTACTCTCAGATGCAACTGGATTTTTTGGGTTACGTCAATCCGTTCGCGAGATATGGGAGTTTGAAGCTAAGAAATGGTTGAGAAGACAACAAATTTTTCGCACTTCTGCTGCTCCAAACGCTTAACCAGAACGGCCTAGGGAAAAAATACAAATACCGCTGTAATCGGGCGAGTTTCTACTTTCAGATGCAATAGGAATTTTTGTGTTAGGTCTATCCGTTCGCGAGATATGGGAGTTTGAAGACAAGAAATGGTTCAGGAGGCAAAAAATTTTTCGCAATTCTGCTGCTCCAAACGCTTAACCAGAATGGCCTAGGGAAAAAATACACATACCGTTGTAATCGGGCGAGTTTCTACTCTCAGATGCAACTGGAATTTTTGAGTTACGTCAATCCGTTCGCGAGATATGGGAGTTTGAAGCTAAGAAATGGTTGAGAAGACAACAAATTTTTCGCACTTCTGCTGCTCCAAACGCTTAACCAGAACGGCCTAGGGAAAAAATACAAATACCGCTGTAATCGGGCGAGTTTCTACTTTCAGATGCAACAGGAATTTTTGGGTTAGGTCAATCCGTTCGCGAGATATGGGAGTTTGAAGCCAAGAAATGGTTGAGAAGGCAAAAAATTTTTCGCAATCCTGCTGCTCCAAGCGCTTAACCAGAATGCCCTAGGGATAAAATACGCATATCGTTGTAATCGGGCGAGTTCCTACTTTCAGACGCAGCAGGAAATTCTGGGTTTGGTCAATCCGTTCGCGAGATATGGGAGTTTGAAGCTAAGAAATGGTTGAGCAGACAACAAATTCTTCGCACTTCTGCTGCTCCAAACGCTTAACCAGAATGGCCTAGGGAAAAAATACACATACCGTTGTAATAGGGCGAGTTTCTACTCTCAGATGCAACTGGAATTTTTGAGTTACGTCAATCCGTTCGCGAGATATGGGAGCTTGAAGCTAAGAAATGGTTGAGAAGACAACAAATTTTTCGCACTTCTGCTGCTCCAAACGCTTAACCAGAACGGCCTAGGGAAAAAATACAAATACCGCTGTAATCGGGCGAGTTTCTACTTTCAGATGCAATAGGAATTTTTGTGTTAGGTCTATCCGTTCGCGAGATATGGGAGTTTGAAGACAAGAAATGGTTGAGGAGGCAAAAAATTTTTCGCAATTCTGCTGCTCCAAACGCTTAATCAGAATGGCCTAGGGAAAAAATACACATACCGTTGTAATCGGGCGAGTTTCTACTTTCAGATGCAACAGGAATTTTTGGGTTAGGTCAATCCGTTCGCGAGATATGGGAGTTTGAAGCCAAGAAATGGTTGAGAAGGCAAAAAATTTTTCGCAATTCTGCTGCTCCAAGCGCTTAACCAGAATGCCCTAGGGAAAAAATACGCATATCGTTGTAATCGGGCGAGTTCCTACTTTCAGACGCAGCAGGAAATTCTGGGTTTGGTCAATCCGTTCGCGAGATATGGGAGTTTGAAGCTAAGAAATGGTTGAGAAGACAACAAATTCTTCGCACTTCTGCTGCTCCAAACGCTTAACCAGAATGGCCTAGGGAAAAAATACACATACCGTTGTAATCGGGCGAGTTTCTACTCTCAGATGCAACTGGAATTTTTGAGTTACGTCAATCCGTTCGCGAGATATGGGAGTTTGAAGCTAAGAAATGGTTGAGAAGACAACAAATTTTTCGCACTTCTGCTGCTCCAAACGCTTAACCAGAACGGCCTAGGGAAAAAATACGAATACCGCTGTAATCGTGCGAGTTTCTACTTTCAGATGCAATAGGAATTTTTGTGTTAGGTCTATCCGTTCGCGAGATATGGGAGTTTGAAGACAAGAAACGGTTGAGGAGGCAAAAAATTTTTCGCAATTCTGCTGCTCCAAACGCTTAACCAGAATGGCCTAGGGAAAAAATACACATACCATTGTAATCGGGCGAGTTTCTACTCTCAGATGCAACTGGAATTTTTGAGTTACGTCAATCCGTTCGCGAGATATGGGAGTTTGAAACTAAGAAATGGTTGAGAAGACAACAAATTTTTCGCACTTCTGCTGCTCCAAACGCTTAACCAGAATGCCCTAGGGAAAAAATACGCATACCGTTGTAATCGGGCGAGTTTCTACTTTCAGAGGCAGCAGGAATTTTTGGGTTTGGTCAATCCGTTCGCGAGATATGGGACTTTGAAGCTAAGAAATGGTTGAGAAGGCAAAAAATTTTTCGCAATTCTGCTGCTCCAAACGCTTAACCAGAATGGCCTCGGGAAAAAATACACATACCGTTGTAATGGGGCGAGTTTCTACTTTCAGATGCAATAGGAATTTTTGGGTTAGGTCAATCCGTTCGCGTGATATGGGAGTTTGAAGCCAAGAAATGGTTGAGAAGGCAAAAAATTTTTCGCAATTCTGCTTCTCCAAGCGCTTAACCAGAATGCCCTAAGGAAAAAATACGCATATCGTTTTAATCGGGCGAGTTCCTACTTGCAGACGCAGCAGGAAATTCTGGGTTTGGTCAATCCGTTCGTGAGATATGGGAGTTTGAAGCTAAGAAATGGTTGAGAAGACAACAAATTCTTCGCAATTCTGCTGCTCCAAACGCTTAACCAGAATGGCCTAGGGAAAAAATACACATACCGTTGTAATCGGGCGAGTTTCTACTTTCAGACGCAACAGGAATTTTTGGGTTAGGTCAATCCGTTCGCGAGATATGGGAGTTTGAAGCCAAGAAATGGTTGAGAAGGCAAAAAATTTTTCGCAATTCTGCTGCTCCAAACGCTTAACCAGAATGGCCTAGGGAAAAAATACACATACCGTTGTAATCGGGCGAGTTTCTACTTTCAGATGCAACAGGAATTTTTGGGTTAGGTCAATCCGTTCGCGAGATATGGGAGTTTGAAGCCAAGAAATGGTTGAGAAGGCAAAAAATTTTTCGCAATTCTGCTGCTCCAAGCGCTTAACCAGAATGCCCTAGGGAAAAAATACGCATATCGTTGTAATCGGGCGAGTTCCCACTTTCAGACGCAGCAGGAACTTCTGGGTTTGGTCAATCCGTTCGCGAGATATGGGAGTTTGAAGCTAAGAAATGGTTGAGAAGACAACAAATTCTTCGCACTTCTGCTGCTCCAAACGCTTAACCAGAATGGCCTAGGGAAAAAATACGTATACCGTTGTAATCGGGCGAGCTTCTACTTTCAGACGCAGCAGGAATTTTTGGGTTTGGTCTATCCGTTCGCGAGATATGGGACTTTGAAGCTAAGAAATGGTTGAGAAGGCAAAAAATTTTTCGCATTTCTGCTGCTCCAAACGCTTAACCAGAATGGCCTCGGGAAAAAATACACATAACGTTGTAATGGGTCAAGTTTCTACTTTCAGATGCAATAGGAATTTTTGGGTTATGTCAATCCGTTCGCGAGATATGGGAGTTTGAAGCTAAGAAATGGTTGAGAAGACAATAAATTTTTCGCACATCTGCTGCTCCAATCGCTTAACCAGAATGGCCCAAGGGAAAAATACACGTACCGTTGTAATCGGGCGAGTTTCTACTTTCAGATGCAATAGGAATATTTGGGTTATGTCAATCCATTCGCGAGATATGAGAGTTTGAAGACAAGAAATGGTTGAGAAGGCAAAACATTTTTCGCAATTCTGCTGCTCCAAACGCTTAACCAGAATGGCCTAGGGAAAAAATACACATACCGTTGTAATCGGGCGAGTTTCTACTCTCAGATGCAACTGGAATTTTTGAGTTACGTCAATCCGTTCGCGAGATATGGGAGTTTGAAGCTAAGAAATGGTTGAGAAGACAACAAATTTTTCGCAATTCTGCTGCTCCAAGCGCTTAACCAGAATGCCCTAGGGAAAAAATACGCATATCGTTGTAATCGGGCGAGTTCCTACTTTCAGACCCAGCAGGAACTTCTGGGTTTGGTCAATCCGTTCGCGAGATATGGGAGTTTGAAGCTAAGAAATGGTTGAGAAGACAACAAATTCTTCGCACTTCTGCTGCTCCAAACGCTTAACCAGAATGGCCTAGGGAAAAAATAAACATAGCGTTGTAATCGGGCGAGTTTCTACTTTCAGACGCAATAGGAATTTTTGGGTTATGTCAATCCGTTCGCGAGATATGGGAGTTTGAAACTAAGAAATGGTTGAGAAGACGACAAATTTTTCGCACTTCTGCTGCTCCAAACGCTTAACCAGAATGGCCTAGGGAAAAAATACACATACCGTTGTAATCGGGCGAGTTTCTACTCTCAGATGCAACTGGATTTTTTGGGTTACGTCAATCCGTTCGCGAGATATGGGAGTTTGAAGCTAAGAAATGGTTGAGAAGACAACAAATTTTTCGCACTTCTGCTGCTCCAAACGCTTAACCAGAACGGCCTAGGGAAAAAATACAAATACCGCTGTAATCGGGCGAGTTTCTACTTTCAGATGCAATAGGAATTTTTGTGTTAGGTCTATCCGTTCGCGAGATATGGGAGTTTGAAGACAAGAAATGGTTCAGGAGGCAAAAAATTTTTCGCAATTCTGCTGCTCCAAACGCTTAACCAGAATGGCCTAGGGAAAAAATACACATACCGTTGTAATCGGGCGAGTTTCTACTCTCAGATGCAACTGGAATTTTTGAGTTACGTCAATCCGTTCGCGAGATATGGGAGTTTGAAGCTAAGAAATGGTTGAGAAGACAACAAATTTTTCGCACTTCTGCTGCTCCAAACGCTTAACCAGAATGGCCTAGGGGAAAAATACGCATACCGTTGTAATCGGGCGAGTTTCTACTTTCAGATGCAATAGGAATTTTTGGGTTAGGTCAATCCGTTCGCGTGATATGGGAGTTTGAAGCCAAGAAATGGTTGAGAAAGCAAAAAATTTTTCGCAATTCTGCTGCTCCAAGCGCTTAACCAGAATGCCCTAAGGAAAAAATACGCATATCGTTGTAATCGGGCGAGTTCCTACTTTCAGACGCAGCAGGAAATTCTGGGTTTAGTCAATCCGTTCGCGAGATATGGGAGTTTGAAGCTAAGAAATGGTTGAGAAGACAACAAATTCTTCGCACTTCTGCTGCTCCAAACGCTTAACCAGAATGGCCTAGGGAAAAAATACACATAGCGTTGTAAACGGGCGACTTTCTACTTGTAGACGCAACAGGAATTTTTGGGTTAGGTCAATCCGTTCGCGAGATATGGGAGTTTGAAGCCAAGAAATGGTTGAGAAGGCAAAAAATTTTTCGCAATTCTGCTGCTCCAAACGCGTAACCAGAATGGCCTAGGGAAAAAATACACATACCGTTGTAATCGGGCGAGTTTCTACTTTCAGATGCAACAGGAATTTTTGGGTTAGGTCAATCCGTTCGCGAGATATGGGAGTTTGAAGCCAAGAAATGGTTGAGAAGGCAAAAAATTTTTCGCAATTCTGCTGCTCCAAGCGCTTAACCAGAATGCCCTAGGGAAAAAATACGCATATCGTTGTAATCGGGCGAGTTCCTACTTTCAGACGCAGCAGGAAATTCTGGGTTTGGTCAATCAGTTCGCGAGATATGGGAGTTTGAAGCTAAGAAATGGTTGAGAAGACAACAAATTCTTCGCACTTCTGCTGCTCCAAACGCTTAACCAGAATGGCCTAGGGAAAAAATACACATACCGTTGTAATCGGGCGAGTTTCTACTCTCAGATGCAACTGGAATTTTTGAGTTACGTCAATCCGTTCGCGAGATATGGGAGTTTGAAGCTAAGAAATGGTTGAGAAGACAACAAATTTTTCGCACTTCTGCTGCTCCAAACGCTTAACCAGAACGGCCTAGGGAAAAAATACAAATACCGCTGTAATCGGGCGAGTTTCTACTTTCAGATGCAACAGGAATTTTTGGGTTAGGTCAATCCGTTCGCGAGATATGGGAGTTTGAAGCCAAGAAATGGTTGAGAAGGCAAAAAATTTTTCGCAATCCTGCTGCTCCAAGCGCTTAACCAGAATGCCCTAGGGATAAAATACGCATATCGTTGTAATCGGGCGAGTTCCTACTTTCAGACGCAGCAGGAAATTCTGGGTTTGGTCAATCCGTTCGCGAGATATGGGAGTTTGAAGCTAAGAAATGGTTGAGAAGACAACAAATTCTTCGCACTTCTGCTGCTCCAAACGCTTAACCAGAATGGCCTAGGGAAAAAATACACATACCGTTGTAATAGGGCGAGTTTCTACTCTCAGATGCAACTGGAATTTTTGAGTTACGTCAATCCGTTCGCGAGATATGGGAGCTTGAAGCTAAGAAATGGTTGAGAAGACAACAAATTTTTCGCACTTCTGCTGCTCCAAACGCTTAACCAGAACGGCCTAGGGAAAAAATACAAATACCGCTGTAATCGGGCGAGTTTCTACTTTCAGATGCAATAGGAATTTTTGTGTTAGGTCTATCCGTTCGCGAGATATGGGAGTTTGAAGACAAGAAATGGTTGAGGAGGCAAAAAATTTTTCGCAATTCTGCTGCTCCAAACGCTTAATCAGAATGGCCTAGGGAAAAAATACACATACCGTTGTAATCGGGCGAGTTTCTACTTTCAGATGCAACAGGAATTTTTGGGTTAGGTCAATCCGTTCGCGAGATATGGGAGTTTGAAGCCAAGAAATGGTTGAGAAGGCAAAAAATTTTTCGCAATTCTGCTGCTCCAAGCGCTTAACCAGAATGCCCTAGGGAAAAAATACGCATATCGTTGTAATCGGGCGAGTTCCTACTTTCAGACGCAGCAGGAAATTCTGGGTTTGGTCAATCCGTTCGCGAGATATGGGAGTTTGAAGCTAAGAAATGGTTGAGAAGACAACAAATTCTTCGCACTTCTGCTGCTCCAAACGCTTAACCAGAATGGCCTAGGGAAAAAATACACATACCGTTGTAATCGGGCGAGTTTCTACTCTCAGATGCAACTGGAATTTTTGAGTTACGTCAATCCGTTCGCGAGATATGGGAGTTTGAAGCTAAGAAATGGTTGAGAAGACAACAAATTTTTCGCACTTCTGCTGCTCCAAACGCTTAACCAGAACGGCCTAGGGAAAAAATACAAATACCGCTGTAATCGTGCGAGTTTCTACTTTCAGATGCAATAGGAATTTTTGTGTTAGGTCTATCCGTTCGCGAGATATGGGAGTTTGAAGACAAGAAATGGTTGAGGAGGCAAAAAATTTTTCGCAATTCTGCTGCTCCAAACGCTTAACCAGAATGGCCTAGGGAAAAAATACACATACCATTGTAATCGGGCGAGTTTCTACTCTCAGATGCAACTGGAATTTTTGAGTTACGTCAATCCGTTCGCGAGATATGGGAGTTTGAAACTAAGAAATGGTTGAGAAGACAACAAATTTTTCGCACTTCTGCTGCTCCAAACGCTTAACCAGAATGCCCTAGGGAAAAAATACGCATACCGTTGTAATCGGGCGAGTTTCTACTTTCAGAGGCAGCAGGAATTTTTGGGTTTGGTCAATCCGTTCGCGAGATATGGGACTTTGAAGCTAAGAAATGGTTGAGAAGGCAAAAAATTTTTCGCAATTCTGCTGCTCCAAACGCTTAACCAGAATGGCCTCGGGAAAAAATACACATACCGTTGTAATGGGGCGAGTTTCTACTTTCAGATGCAATAGGAATTTTTGGGTTAGGTCAATCCGTTCGCGTGATATGGGAGTTTGAAGCCAAGAAATGGTTGAGAAGGCAAAAAATTTTTCGCAATTCTGCTTCTCCAAGCGCTTAACCAGAATGCCCTAAGGAAAAAATACGCATATCGTTTTAATCGGGCGAGTTCCTACTTGCAGACGCAGCAGGAAATTCTGGGTTTGGTCAATCCGTTCGTGAGATATGGGAGTTTGAAGCTAAGAAATGGTTGAGAAGACAACAAATTCTTCGCAATTCTGCTGCTCCAAACGCTTAACCAGAATGGCCTAGGGAAAAAATACACATACCGTTGTAATCGGGCGAGTTTCTACTTTCAGACGCAACAGGAATTTTTGGGTTAGGTCAATCCGTTCGCGAGATATGGGAGTTTGAAGCCAAGAAATGGTTGAGAAGGCAAAAAATTTTTCGCAATTCTGCTGCTCCAAACGCTTAACCAGAATGGCCTAGGGAAAAAATACACATACCGTTGTAATCGGGCGAGTTTCTACTTTCAGATGCAACAGGAATTTTTGGGTTAGGTCAATCCGTTCGCGAGATATGGGAGTTTGAAGCCAAGAAATGGTTGAGAAGGCAAAAAATTTTTCGCAATTCTGCTGCTCCAAGCGCTTAACCAGAATGCCCTAGGGAAAAAATACGCATATCGTTGTAATCGGGCGAGTTCCCACTTTCAGACGCAGCAGGAACTTCTGGGTTTGGTCAATCCGTTCGCGAGATATGGGAGTTTGAAGCTAAGAAATGGTTGAGAAGACAACAAATTCTTCGCACTTCTGCTGCTCCAAACGCTTAACCAGAATGGCCTAGGGAAAAAATACACATAGCGTTGTAATCGGGCGAGTTTCTACTTTCAGACGCAACAGGAATTTTTGGGTTAGGTCAATCCGTTCGCGAGATATGGGAGTTTGAAGCCAAGAAATGGTTGAGAAGGCAAAAAATTTTTCGCAATTCTGCTGCTCCAAACGCTTAACCAGAATGGCCTAGGGAAAAAATACGCATACCGTTGTAATCGGGCGTGTTTCTACTTCAAGACGCAGGAGGAATTTTTGGGTTCGGTCAATCCGTTCGCGAGATATGGGACTTTGAAGCTAAGAAATGGTTGAGAAGACAACAAATTTTTCGCACTTCTGCTGCTCCAAACGCTTAACCAGAATGGCCTAGGGAAAAAATACGTATACCGTTGTAATCGGGCGAGCTTCTACTTTCAGACGCAGCAGGAATTTTTGGGTTTGGTCTATCCGTTCGCGAGATATGGGACTTTGAAGCTAAGAAATGGTTGAGAAGGCAAAAAATTTTTCGCATTTCTGCTGCTCCAAACGCTTAACCAGAATGGCCTCGGGAAAAAATACACATAACGTTGTAATGGGTCAAGTTTCTACTTTCAGATGCAATAGGAATTTTTGGGTTATGTCAATCCGTTCGCGAGATATGGGAGTTTGAAGCTAAGAAATGGTTGAGAAGACAATAAATTTTTCGCACATCTGCTGCTCCAATCGCTTAACCAGAATGGCCCAAGGGAAAAATACACGTACCGTTGTAATCGGGCGAGTTTCTACTTTCAGATGCAATAGGAATATTTGGGTTATGTCAATCCATTCGCGAGATATGAGAGTTTGAAGACAAGAAATGGTTGAGAAGGCAAAACATTTTTCGCAATTCTGCTGCTCCAAACGCTTAACCAGAATGGCCTAGGGAAAAAATACGCATATCGTTATAATCGGGCGAGTTTCTACTTTCACACGCAACAGGAATTTTTGGGTTAGGTCTATCCGTTGACGAGATATGGGAGTTTGAAGCCAAGAAATGGTCGAGAAGGCATACAGTTTTTCGCAATTCTGCTGATCCAAACGCTTAACCAGAATGCCCTAGGGAAAAAATACACATACCGCTGTAGTCGGGCGAGTTTCAACTTTCAGATGCAATAGGAATTTTTGGGTTAGGTCAATCCGTTCGCGAGATATGGGAGTTTGAAGACAAGAAATGGTTGAGAAGGCAAAAAACTTTTCGCAATTCTGCTGCTCCAAACGCTTAACCAGAATGGCCAAGGAAAAAATACACATACCGTTGTAATCGGGCGAGTTTCTACTTTCAGATACAATAGGAATTTTTGGGTTAGGTCAATCCGTTCGCGAGATATGGGAGTTTGAAGCTAAGAAATGGTTGAGAAGGCAAAAAATTTTTCGCAATTCTGCCGCGCCAAACGCTTAACCAGAATGGCCTAGGGAAAAAATACGCATACCGTTGTAATCGGGCGAGTTTCTACTTTCAGACGCAGCAGGAACTTCTGGGTTTGGTCAATCCGTTCGCGAGATATGGGAGTTTGAAGCTAAGAAATGGTTGAGAAGACAACAAATTCTTCGCACTTCTGCTGCTCCAAACGCTTAACCAGAATGGCCTAGGGAAAAAATACACATAGCGTTGTAATCGGGCTAGTTTCTACTTTCAGACGCAACAGGAATTTTTGGGTTAGGTCAATCCGTTCGCGAGATATGGGAGTTTGAAGCTATGAAATGGTTGAGAAGACAACAAATTTTTCACACTTCTGCTGCTCCAAACGCTTAACCAGAATGGCCCCGAGAAAAAATACACATACCGTTGTAATGGGGCGAGTTTCTACTTTCAGATGCAACAGGAACTTCTGGGTTTGGTCAATCCGTTCGCGAGATATGGGAGTTTGAAGCGAAGAAATGGTTGAGAAGACAACAAATTCTTCGCACTTCTGCTGCTCCAAACGCTTAACCAGAATGGCCTAGGGAAAAAATACACATAGCGTTGTAATCGGGCGAGTTTCTACTTTCAGAGGCAGCAGGAATTTTTGGGTTTGGTCAATCCGTTCGCGAGATATGGGACTTTGAAGCTAAGAAATGGTTGAGAAGGCAAAAAATTTTTCGCAATTCTGCTGCTCCAAACGCTTAACCAGAATGGCCTCGGGAAAAAATACACATACCGTTGTAATGGGGCGAGTTTCTACTTTCAGATGCAATAGGAATTTTTGGGTTAGGTCAATCCGTTCGCGTGATATGGGAGTTTGAAGCCAAGAAATGGTTGAGAAGGCAAAAAATTTTTCGCAATTCTGCTTCTCCAAGCGCTTAACCAGAATGCCCTAAGGAAAAAATACGCATATCGTTTTAATCGGGCGAGTTCCTACTTGCAGACGCAGCAGGAAATTCTGGGTTTGGTCAATCCGTTCGTGAGATATGGGAGTTTGAAGCTAAGAACTGGTTGAGAAGACAACAAATTCTTCGCAATTCTGCTGCTCCAAACGCTTAACCAGAATGGCCTAGGGAAAAAATACACATACCGTTGTAATCGGGCGAGTTTCTACTTTCAGACGCAACAGGAATTTTTGGGTTAGGTCAATCCGTTCGCGAGATATGGGAGTTTGAAGCCAAGAAATGGTTGAGAAGGCAAAAAATTTTTCGCAATTCTGCTGCTCCAAACGCTTAACCAGAATGGCCTAGGGAAAAAATACACATACCGTTGTAATCGGGCGAGTTTCTACTTTCAGATGCAACAGGAATTTTTGGGTTACGTCAATCCGTTCGCGAGATATGGGAGTTTGAAGCCAAGAAATGGTTGAGAAGGCAAAAAATTTTTCGCAATTCTGCTGCTCCAAGCGCTTAACCAGAATGCCCTAGGGAAAAAATACGCATATCGTTGTAATCGGGCGAGTTCCCACTTTCAGACGCAGCAGGAACTTCTGGGTTTGGTCAATCCGTTCGCGAGATATGGGAGTTTGAAGCTAAGAAATGGTTGAGAAGACAACAAATTCTTCGCACTTCTGCTGCTCCAAACGCTTAACCAGAATGGCCTAGGGAAAAAATACACATAGCGTTGTAATCGGGCGAGTTTCTACTTTCAGACGCAACAGGAATTTTTGGGTTAGGTCAATCCGTTCGCGAGATATGGGAGTTTGAAGCCAAGAAATGGTTGAGAAGGCAAAAAATTTTTCGCAATTCTGCTGCTCCAAACGCTTAACCAGAATGGCCTAGGGAAAAAATACGCATACCGTTGTAATCGGGCGTGTTTCTACTTCAAGACGCAGGAGGAATTTTTGGGTTCGGTCAATCCGTTCGCGAGATATGGGAGTTTGAAGCTAAGAAATGGTTGAGAAGACAATAAATTTTTCGCACATCTGCTGCTCCAATCGCTTAACCAGAATGGCCCAAGGGAAAAATACACGTACCGTTGTAATCGGGCGAGTTTCTACTTTCAGATGCAATAGGAATATTTGGGTTATGTCAATCCATTCGCGAGATATGAGAGTTTGAAGACAAGAAATGGTTGAGAAGGCAAAACATTTTTCGCAATTCTGCTGCTCCAAACGCTTAACCAGAATGGCCTAGGGAAAAAATACGCATATCGTTATAATCGGGCGAGTTTCTACTTTCACACGCAACAGGAATTTTTGGGTTAGGTCTATCCGTTGACGAGATATGGGAGTTTGAAGCCAAGAAATGGTCGAGAAGGCATACAGTTTTTCGCAATTCTGCTGATCCAAACGCTTAACCAGAATGCCCTAGGGAAAAAATACACATACCGCTGTAGTCGGGCGAGTTTCAACTTTCAGATGCAATAGGAATTTTTGGGTTAGGTCAATCCGTTCGCGAGATATGGGAGTTTGAAGACAAGAAATGGTTGAGAAGGCAAAAAACTTTTCGCAATTCTGCTGCTCCAAACGCTTAACCAGAATGGCCAAGGAAAAAATACACATACCGTTGTAATCGGGCGAGTTTCTACTTTCAGATACAATAGGAATTTTTGGGTTAGGTCAATCCGTTCGCGAGATATGGGAGTTTGAAGCTAAGAAATGGTTGAGAAGGCAAAAAATTTTTCGCAATTCTGCCGCGCCAAACGCTTAACCAGAATGGCCTAGGGAAAAAATACGCATACCGTTGTAATCGGGCGAGTTTCTACTTTCAGACGCAGCAGGAACTTCTGGGTTTGGTCAATCCGTTCGCGAGATATGGGAGTTTGAAGCTAAGAAATGGTTGAGAAGACAACAAATTCTTCGCACTTCTGCTGCTCCAAACGCTTAACCAGAATGGCCTAGGGAAAAAATACACATAGCGTTGTAATCGGGCTAGTTTCTACTTTCAGACGCAACAGGAATTTTTGGGTTAGGTCAATCCGTTCGCGAGATATGGGAGTTTGAAGCTATGAAATGGTTGAGAAGACAACAAATTTTTCACACTTCTGCTGCTCCAAACGCTTAACCAGAATGGCCCCGAGAAAAAATACACATACCGTTGTAATGGGGCGAGTTTCTACTTTCAGATGCAACAGGAACTTCTGGGTTTGGTCAATCCGTTCGCGAGATATGGGAGTTTGAAGCGAAGAAATGGTTGAGAAGACAACAAATTCTTCGCACTTCTGCTGCTCCAAACGCTTAACCAGAATGGCCTAGGGAAAAAATACACATAGCGTTGTAATCGGGCGAGTTTCTACTTTCAGAGGCAGCAGGAATTTTTGGGTTTGGTCAATCCGTTCGCGAGATATGGGACTTTGAAGCTAAGAAATGGTTGAGAAGGCAAAAAATTTTTCGCAATTCTGCTGCTCCAAACGCTTAACCAGAATGGCCTCGGGAAAAAATACACATACCGTTGTAATGGGGCGAGTTTCTACTTTCAGATGCAATAGGAATTTTTGGGTTAGGTCAATCCGTTCGCGTGATATGGGAGTTTGAAGCCAAGAAATGGTTGAGAAGGCAAAAAATTTTTCGCAATTCTGCTTCTCCAAGCGCTTAACCAGAATGCCCTAAGGAAAAAATACGCATATCGTTTTAATCGGGCGAGTTCCTACTTGCAGACGCAGCAGGAAATTCTGGGTTTGGTCAATCCGTTCGTGAGATATGGGAGTTTGAAGCTAAGAACTGGTTGAGAAGACAACAAATTCTTCGCAATTCTGCTGCTCCAAACGCTTAACCAGAATGGCCTAGGGAAAAAATACACATACCGTTGTAATCGGGCGAGTTTCTACTTTCAGACGCAACAGGAATTTTTGGGTTAGGTCAATCCGTTCGCGAGATATGAGAGTTTGAAGCCAAGAAATGGTTGAGAAGGCAAAAAATTTTTCGCAATTCTGCTGCTCCAAACGCTTAACCAGAATGGCCTAGGGAAAAAATACACATACCGTTGTAATCGGGCGAGTTTCTACTCTCAGATGCAACTGGAATTTTTGAGTTACGTCAATCCGTTCGCGAGATATGGGAGTTTGAAGCTAAGAAATGGTTGAGAAGACAACAAATTTTTCGCACTTCTGCTGCTCCAAACGCTTAACCAGAACGGCCTAGGGAAAAAATACAAATACCGCTGTAATCGGGCGAGTTTCTACTTTCAGATGCAACAGGAATTTTTGGGTTAGGTCAATCCGTTCGCGAGATATGGGAGTTTGAAGCCAAGAAATGGTTGAGAAGGCAAAAAATTTTTCGCAATCCTGCTGCTCCAAGCGCTTAACCAGAATGCCCTAGGGATAAAATACGCATATCGTTGTAATCGGGCGAGTTCCTACTTTCAGACGCAGCAGGAAATTCTGGGTTTGGTCAATCCGTTCGCGAGATATGGGAGTTTGAAGCTAAGAAATGGTTGAGCAGACAACAAATTCTTCGCACTTCTGCTGCTCCAAACGCTTAACCAGAATGGCCTAGGGAAAAAATACACATACCGTTGTAATAGGGCGAGTTTCTACTCTCAGATGCAACTGGAATTTTTGAGTTACGTCAATCCGTTCGCGAGATATGGGAGCTTGAAGCTAAGAAATGGTTGAGAAGACAACAAATTTTTCGCACTTCTGCTGCTCCAAACGCTTAACCAGAACGGCCTAGGGAAAAAATACAAATACCGCTGTAATCGGGCGAGTTTCTACTTTCAGATGCAATAGGAATTTTTGTGTTAGGTCTATCCGTTCGCGAGATATGGGAGTTTGAAGACAAGAAATGGTTGAGGAGGCAAAAAATTTTTCGCAATTCTGCTGCTCCAAACGCTTAATCAGAATGGCCTAGGGAAAAAATACACATACCGTTGTAATCGGGCGAGTTTCTACTTTCAGATGCAACAGGAATTTTTGGGTTAGGTCAATCCGTTCGCGAGATATGGGAGTTTGAAGCCAAGAAATGGTTGAGAAGGCAAAAAATTTTTCGCAATTCTGCTGCTCCAAGCGCTTAACCAGAATGCCCTAGGGAAAAAATACGCATATCGTTGTAATCGGGCGAGTTCCTACTTTCAGACGCAGCAGGAAATTCTGGGTTTGGTCAATCCGTTCGCGAGATATGGGAGTTTGAAGCTAAGAAATGGTTGAGAAGACAACAAATTCTTCGCACTTCTGCTGCTCCAAACGCTTAACCAGAATGGCCTAGGGAAAAAATACACATACCGTTGTAATCGGGCGAGTTTCTACTCTCAGATGCAACTGGAATTTTTGAGTTACGTCAATCCGTTCGCGAGATATGGGAGTTTGAAGCTAAGAAATGGTTGAGAAGACAACAAATTTTTCGCACTTCTGCTGCTCCAAACGCTTAACCAGAACGGCCTAGGGAAAAAATACAAATACCGCTGTAATCGTGCGAGTTTCTACTTTCAGATGCAATAGGAATTTTTGTGTTAGGTCTATCCGTTCGCGAGATATGGGAGTTTGAAGACAAGAAACGGTTGAGGAGGCAAAAAATTTTTCGCAATTCTGCTGCTCCAAACGCTTAACCAGAATGGCCTAGGGAAAAAATACACATACCATTGTAATCGGGCGAGTTTCTACTCTCAGATGCAACTGGAATTTTTGAGTTACGTCAATCCGTTCGCGAGATATGGGAGTTTGAAACTAAGAAATGGTTGAGAAGACAACAAATTTTTCGCACTTCTGCTGCTCCAAACGCTTAACCAGAATGGCCTCGGGAAAAAATACACATACCGTTGTAATGGGGCGAGTTTCTACTTTCAGATGCAATAGGAATTTTTGGGTTAGGTCAATCCGTTCGCGTGATATGGGAGTTTGAAGCCAAGAAATGGTTGAGAAGGCAAAAAATTTTTCGCAATTCTGCTTCTCCAAGCGCTTAACCAGAATGCCCTAAGGAAAAAATACGCATATCGTTTTAATCGGGCGAGTTCCTACTTGCAGACGCAGCAGGAAATTCTGGGTTTGGTCAATCCGTTCGTGAGATATGGGAGTTTGAAGCTAAGAACTGGTTGAGAAGACAACAAATTCTTCGCAATTCTGCTGCTCCAAACGCTTAACCAGAATGGCCTAGGGAAAAAATACACATACCGTTGTAATCGGGCGAGTTTCTACTTTCAGACGCAACAGGAATTTTTGGGTTAGGTCAATCCGTTCGCGAGATATGAGAGTTTGAAGCCAAGAAATGGTTGAGAAGGCAAAAAATTTTTCGCAATTCTGCTGCTCCAAACGCTTAACCAGAATGGCCTAGGGAAAAAATACACATACCGTTGTAATCGGGCGAGTTTCTACTCTCAGATGCAACTGGAATTTTTGAGTTACGTCAATCCGTTCGCGAGATATGGGAGTTTGAAGCTAAGAAATGGTTGAGAAGACAACAAATTTTTCGCACTTCTGCTGCTCCAAACGCTTAACCAGAACGGCCTAGGGAAAAAATACAAATACCGCTGTAATCGGGCGAGTTTCTACTTTCAGATGCAACAGGAATTTTTGGGTTAGGTCAATCCGTTCGCGAGATATGGGAGTTTGAAGCCAAGAAATGGTTGAGAAGGCAAAAAATTTTTCGCAATCCTGCTGCTCCAAGCGCTTAACCAGAATGCCCTAGGGATAAAATACGCATATCGTTGTAATCGGGCGAGTTCCTACTTTCAGACGCAGCAGGAAATTCTGGGTTTGGTCAATCCGTTCGCGAGATATGGGAGTTTGAAGCTAAGAAATGGTTGAGCAGACAACAAATTCTTCGCACTTCTGCTGCTCCAAACGCTTAACCAGAATGGCCTAGGGAAAAAATACACATACCGTTGTAATAGGGCGAGTTTCTACTCTCAGATGCAACTGGAATTTTTGAGTTACGTCAATCCGTTCGCGAGATATGGGAGCTTGAAGCTAAGAAATGGTTGAGAACACAACAAATTTTTCGCACTTCTGCTGCTCCAAACGCTTAACCAGAACGGCCTAGGGAAAAAATACAAATACCGCTGTAATCGGGCGAGTTTCTACTTTCAGATGCAATAGGAATTTTTGTGTTAGGTCTATCCGTTCGCGAGATATGGGAGTTTGAAGACAAGAAATGGTTGAGGAGGCAAAAAATTTTTCGCAATTCTGCTGCTCCAAACGCTTAATCAGAATGGCCTAGGGAAAAAATACACATACCGTTGTAATCGGGCGAGTTTCTACTTTCAGATGCAACAGGAATTTTTGGGTTAGGTCAATCCGTTCGCGAGATATGGGAGTTTGAAGCCAAGAAATGGTTGAGAAGGCAAAAAATTTTTCGCAATTCTGCTGCTCCAAGCGCTTAACCAGAATGCCCTAGGGAAAAAATACGCATATCGTTGTAATCGGGCGAGTTCCTACTTTCAGACGCAGCAGGAAATTCTGGGTTTGGTCAATCCGTTCGCGAGATATGGGAGTTTGAAGCTAAGAAATGGTTGAGAAGACAACAAATTCTTCGCACTTCTGCTGCTCCAAACGCTTAACCAGAATGGCCTAGGGAAAAAATACACATACCGTTGTAATCGGGCGAGTTTCTACTCTCAGATGCAACTGGAATTTTTGAGTTACGTCAATCCGTTCGCGAGATATGGGAGTTTGAAGCTAAGAAATGGTTGAGAAGACAACAAATTTTTCGCACTTCTGCTGCTCCAAACGCTTAACCAGAACGGCCTAGGGAAAAAATACAAATACCGCTGTAATCGTGCGAGTTTCTACTTTCAGATGCAATAGGAATTTTTGTGTTAGGTCTATCCGTTCGCGAGATATGGGAGTTTGAAGACAAGAAACGGTTGAGGAGGCAAAAAATTTTTCGCAATTCTGCTGCTCCAAACGCTTAACCAGAATGGCCTAGGGAAAAAATACACATACCATTGTAATCGGGCGAGTTTCTACTCTCAGATGCAACTGGAATTTTTGAGTTACGTCAATCCGTTCGCGAGATATGGGAGTTTGAAACTAAGAAATGGTTGAGAAGACAACAAATTTTTCGCACTTCTGCTGCTCCAAACGCTTAACCAGAATGCCCTAGGGAAAAAATACGCATACCGTTGTAATCGGGCGAGTTTCTACTTTCAGAGGCAGCAGGAATTTTTGGGTTTGGTCAATCCGTTCGCGAGATATGGGACTTTGAAGCTAAGAAATGGTTGAGAAGGCAAAAAATTTTTCGCAATTCTGCTGCTCCAAACGCTTAACCAGAATGGCCTCGGGAAAAAATACACATACCGTTGTAATGGGGCGAGTTTCTACTTTCAGATGCAATAGGAATTTTTGGGTTAGGTCAATCCGTTCGCGTGATATGGGAGTTTGAAGCCAAGAAATGGTTGAGAAGGCAAAAAATTTTTCGCAATTCTGCTTCTCCAAGCGCTTAACCAGAATGCCCTAAGGAAAAAATACGCATATCGTTTTAATCGGGCGAGTTCCTACTTGCAGACGCAGCAGGAAATTCTGGGTTTGGTCAATCCGTTCGTGAGATATGGGAGTTTGAAGCTAAGAAATGGTTGAGAAGACAACAAATTCTTCGCAATTCTGCTGCTCCAAACGCTTAACCAGAATGGCCTAGGGAAAAAATACACATACCGTTGTAATCGGGCGAGTTTCTACTTTCAGACGCAACAGGAATTTTTGGGTTAGGTCAATCCGTTCGCGAGATATGGGAGTTTGAAGCCAAGAAATGGTTGAGAAGGCAAAAAATTTTTCGCAATTCTGCTGCTCCAAACGCTTAACCAGAATGGCCTAGGGAAAAAATACACATACCGTTGTAATCGGGCGAGTTTCTACTTTCAGATGCAACAGGAATTTTTGGGTTAGGTCAATCCGTTCGCGAGATATGGGAGTTTGAAGCCAAGAAATGGTTGAGAAGGCAAAAAATTTTTCGCAATTCTGCTGCTCCAAGCGCTTAACCAGAATGCCCTAGGGAAAAAATACGCATATCGTTGTAATCGGGCGAGTTCCCACTTTCAGACGCAGCAGGAACTTCTGGGTTTGGTCAATCCGTTCGCGAGATATGGGAGTTTGAAGCTAAGAAATGGTTGAGAAGACAACAAATTCTTCGCACTTCTGCTGCTCCAAACGCTTAACCAGAATGGCCTAGGGAAAAAATACACATAGCGTTGTAATCGGGCGAGTTTCTACTTTCAGACGCAACAGGAATTTTTGGGTTAGGTCAATCCGTTCGCGAGATATGGGAGTTTGAAGCCAAGAAATGGTTGAGAAGGCAAAAAATTTTTCGCAATTCTGCTGCTCCAAACGCTTAACCAGAATGGCCTAGGGAAAAAATACGCATACCGTTGTAATCGGGCGTGTTTCTACTTCAAGACGCAGGAGGAATTTTTGGGTTCGGTCAATCCGTTCGCGAGATATGGGACTTTGAAGCTAAGAAATGGTTGAGAAGACAACAAATTTTTCGCACTTCTGCTGCTCCAAACGCTTAACCAGAATGGCCTAGGGAAAAAATACGTATACCGTTGTAATCGGGCGAGCTTCTACTTTCAGACGCAGCAGGAATTTTTGGGTTTGGTCTATCCGTTCGCGAGATATGGGACTTTGAAGCTAAGAAATGGTTGAGAAGGCAAAAAATTTTTCGCATTTCTGCTGCTCCAAACGCTTAACCAGAATGGCCTCGGGAAAAAATACACATAACGTTGTAATGGGTCAAGTTTCTACTTTCAGATGCAATAGGAATTTTTGGGTTATGTCAATCCGTTCGCGAGATATGGGAGTTTGAAGCTAAGAAATGGTTGAGAAGACAATAAATTTTTCGCACATCTGCTGCTCCAATCGCTTAACCAGAATGGCCCAAGGGAAAAATACACGTACCGTTGTAATCGGGCGAGTTTCTACTTTCAGATGCAATAGGAATATTTGGGTTATGTCAATCCATTCGCGAGATATGAGAGTTTGAAGACAAGAAATGGTTGAGAAGGCAAAACATTTTTCGCAATTCTGCTGCTCCAAACGCTTAACCAGAATGGCCTAGGGAAAAAATACACATACCGTTGTAATCGGGCGAGTTTCTACTCTCAGATGCAACTGGAATTTTTGAGTTACGTCAATCCGTTCGCGAGATATGGGAGTTTGAAGCTAAGAAATGGTTGAGAAGACAACAAATTTTTCGCAATTCTGCTGCTCCAAGCGCTTAACCAGAATGCCCTAGGGAAAAAATACGCATATCGTTGTAATCGGGCGAGTTCCTACTTTCAGACCCAGCAGGAACTTCTGGGTTTGGTCAATCCGTTCGCGAGATATGGGAGTTTGAAGCTAAGAAATGGTTGAGAAGACAACAAATTCTTCGCACTTCTGCTGCTCCAAACGCTTAACCAGAATGGCCTAGGGAAAAAATAAACATAGCGTTGTAATCGGGCGAGTTTCTACTTTCAGACGCAATAGGAATTTTTGGGTTATGTCAATCCGTTCGCGAGATATGGGAGTTTGAAACTAAGAAATGGTTGAGAAGACGACAAATTTTTCGCACTTCTGCTGCTCCAAACGCTTAACCAGAATGGCCTAGGGAAAAAATACACATACCGTTGTAATCGGGCGAGTTTCTACTCTCAGATGCAACTGGATTTTTTGGGTTACGTCAATCCGTTCGCGAGATATGGGAGTTTGAAGCTAAGAAATGGTTGAGAAGACAACAAATTTTTCGCACTTCTGCTGCTCCAAACGCTTAACCAGAACGGCCTAGGGAAAAAATACAAATACCGCTGTAATCGGGCGAGTTTCTACTTTCAGATGCAATAGGAATTTTTGTGTTAGGTCTATCCGTTCGCGAGATATGGGAGTTTGAAGACAAGAAATGGTTCAGGAGGCAAAAAATTTTTCGCAATTCTGCTGCTCCAAACGCTTAACCAGAATGGCCTAGGGAAAAAATACACATACCGTTGTAATCGGGCGAGTTTCTACTCTCAGATGCAACTGGAATTTTTGAGTTACGTCAATCCGTTCGCGAGATATGGGAGTTTGAAGCTAAGAAATGGTTGAGAAGACAACAAATTTTTCGCACTTCTGCTGCTCCAAACGCTTAACCAGAATGGCCTAGGGGAAAAATACGCATACCGTTGTAATCGGGCGAGTTTCTACTTTCAGATGCAATAGGAATTTTTGGGTTAGGTCAATCCGTTCGCGTGATATGGGAGTTTGAAGCCAAGAAATGGTTGAGAAAGCAAAAAATTTTTCGCAATTCTGCTGCTCCAAGCGCTTAACCAGAATGCCCTAAGGAAAAAATACGCATATCGTTGTAATCGGGCGAGTTCCTACTTTCAGACGCAGCAGGAAATTCTGGGTTTAGTCAATCCGTTCGCGAGATATGGGAGTTTGAAGCTAAGAAATGGTTGAGAAGACAACAAATTCTTCGCACTTCTGCTGCTCCAAACGCTTAACCAGAATGGCCTAGGGAAAAAATACACATAGCGTTGTAAACGGGCGACTTTCTACTTGTAGACGCAACAGGAATTTTTGGGTTAGGTCAATCCGTTCGCGAGATATGGGAGTTTGAAGCCAAGAAATGGTTGAGAAGGCAAAAAATTTTTCGCAATTCTGCTGCTCCAAACGCGTAACCAGAATGGCCTAGGGAAAAAATACACATACCGTTGTAATCGGGCGAGTTTCTACTTTCAGATGCAACAGGAATTTTTGGGTTAGGTCAATCCGTTCGCGAGATATGGGAGTTTGAAGCCAAGAAATGGTTGAGAAGGCAAAAAATTTTTCGCAATTCTGCTGCTCCAAGCGCTTAACCAGAATGCCCTAGGGAAAAAATACGCATATCGTTGTAATCGGGCGAGTTCCTACTTTCAGACGCAGCAGGAAATTCTGGGTTTGGTCAATCAGTTCGCGAGATATGGGAGTTTGAAGCTAAGAAATGGTTGAGAAGACAACAAATTCTTCGCACTTCTGCTGCTCCAAACGCTTAACCAGAATGGCCTAGGGAAAAAATACACATACCGTTGTAATCGGGCGAGTTTCTACTCTCAGATGCAACTGGAATTTTTGAGTTACGTCAATCCGTTCGCGAGATATGGGAGTTTGAAGCTAAGAAATGGTTGAGAAGACAACAAATTTTTCGCACTTCTGCTGCTCCAAACGCTTAACCAGAACGGCCTAGGGAAAAAATACAAATACCGCTGTAATCGGGCGAGTTTCTACTTTCAGATGCAACAGGAATTTTTGGGTTAGGTCAATCCGTTCGCGAGATATGGGAGTTTGAAGCCAAGAAATGGTTGAGAAGGCAAAAAATTTTTCGCAATCCTGCTGCTCCAAGCGCTTAACCAGAATGCCCTAGGGATAAAATACGCATATCGTTGTAATCGGGCGAGTTCCTACTTTCAGACGCAGCAGGAAATTCTGGGTTTGGTCAATCCGTTCGCGAGATATGGGAGTTTGAAGCTAAGAAATGGTTGAGAAGACAACAAATTCTTCGCACTTCTGCTGCTCCAAACGCTTAACCAGAATGGCCTAGGGAAAAAATACACATACCGTTGTAATAGGGCGAGTTTCTACTCTCAGATGCAACTGGAATTTTTGAGTTACGTCAATCCGTTCGCGAGATATGGGAGCTTGAAGCTAAGAAATGGTTGAGAAGACAACAAATTTTTCGCACTTCTGCTGCTCCAAACGCTTAACCAGAACGGCCTAGGGAAAAAATACAAATACCGCTGTAATCGGGCGAGTTTCTACTTTCAGATGCAATAGGAATTTTTGTGTTAGGTCTATCCGTTCGCGAGATATGGGAGTTTGAAGACAAGAAATGGTTGAGGAGGCAAAAAATTTTTCGCAATTCTGCTGCTCCAAACGCTTAATCAGAATGGCCTAGGGAAAAAATACACATACCGTTGTAATCGGGCGAGTTTCTACTTTCAGATGCAACAGGAATTTTTGGGTTAGGTCAATCCGTTCGCGAGATATGGGAGTTTGAAGCCAAGAAATGGTTGAGAAGGCAAAAAATTTTTCGCAATTCTGCTGCTCCAAGCGCTTAACCAGAATGCCCTAGGGAAAAAATACGCATATCGTTGTAATCGGGCGAGTTCCTACTTTCAGACGCAGCAGGAAATTCTGGGTTTGGTCAATCCGTTCGCGAGATATGGGAGTTTGAAGCTAAGAAATGGTTGAGAAGACAACAAATTCTTCGCACTTCTGCTGCTCCAAACGCTTAACCAGAATGGCCTAGGGAAAAAATACACATACCGTTGTAATCGGGCGAGTTTCTACTCTCAGATGCAACTGGAATTTTTGAGTTACGTCAATCCGTTCGCGAGATATGGGAGTTTGAAGCTAAGAAATGGTTGAGAAGACAACAAATTTTTCGCACTTCTGCTGCTCCAAACGCTTAACCAGAACGGCCTAGGGAAAAAATACAAATACCGCTGTAATCGTGCGAGTTTCTACTTTCAGATGCAATAGGAATTTTTGTGTTAGGTCTATCCGTTCGCGAGATATGGGAGTTTGAAGACAAGAAATGGTTGAGGAGGCAAAAAATTTTTCGCAATTCTGCTGCTCCAAACGCTTAACCAGAATGGCCTAGGGAAAAAATACACATACCATTGTAATCGGGCGAGTTTCTACTCTCAGATGCAACTGGAATTTTTGAGTTACGTCAATCCGTTCGCGAGATATGGGAGTTTGAAACTAAGAAATGGTTGAGAAGACAACAAATTTTTCGCACTTCTGCTGCTCCAAACGCTTAACCAGAATGCCCTAGGGAAAAAATACGCATACCGTTGTAATCGGGCGAGTTTCTACTTTCAGAGGCAGCAGGAATTTTTGGGTTTGGTCAATCCGTTCGCGAGATATGGGACTTTGAAGCTAAGAAATGGTTGAGAAGGCAAAAAATTTTTCGCAATTCTGCTGCTCCAAACGCTTAACCAGAATGGCCTCGGGAAAAAATACACATACCGTTGTAATGGGGCGAGTTTCTACTTTCAGATGCAATAGGAATTTTTGGGTTAGGTCAATCCGTTCGCGTGATATGGGAGTTTGAAGCCAAGAAATGGTTGAGAAGGCAAAAAATTTTTCGCAATTCTGCTTCTCCAAGCGCTTAACCAGAATGCCCTAAGGAAAAAATACGCATATCGTTTTAATCGGGCGAGTTCCTACTTGCAGACGCAGCAGGAAATTCTGGGTTTGGTCAATCCGTTCGTGAGATATGGGAGTTTGAAGCTAAGAAATGGTTGAGAAGACAACAAATTCTTCGCAATTCTGCTGCTCCAAACGCTTAACCAGAATGGCCTAGGGAAAAAATACACATACCGTTGTAATCGGGCGAGTTTCTACTTTCAGACGCAACAGGAATTTTTGGGTTAGGTCAATCCGTTCGCGAGATATGGGAGTTTGAAGCCAAGAAATGGTTGAGAAGGCAAAAAATTTTTCGCAATTCTGCTGCTCCAAACGCTTAACCAGAATGGCCTAGGGAAAAAATACACATACCGTTGTAATCGGGCGAGTTTCTACTTTCAGATGCAACAGGAATTTTTGGGTTAGGTCAATCCGTTCGCGAGATATGGGAGTTTGAAGCCAAGAAATGGTTGAGAAGGCAAAAAATTTTTCGCAATTCTGCTGCTCCAAGCGCTTAACCAGAATGCCCTAGGGAAAAAATACGCATATCGTTGTAATCGGGCGAGTTCCCACTTTCAGACGCAGCAGGAACTTCTGGGTTTGGTCAATCCGTTCGCGAGATATGGGAGTTTGAAGCTAAGAAATGGTTGAGAAGACAACAAATTCTTCGCACTTCTGCTGCTCCAAACGCTTAACCAGAATGGCCTAGGGAAAAAATACACATAGCGTTGTAATCGGGCGAGTTTCTACTTTCAGACGCAACAGGAATTTTTGGGTTAGGTCAATCCGTTCGCGAGACATGGGAGTTTGAAGCCAAGAAATGGTTGAGAAGGCAAAAAATTTTTCGCAATTCTGCTGCTCCAAACGCTTAACCAGAATGGCCTAGGGAAAAAATACGCATACCGTTGTAATCGGGCGTGTTTCTACTTCAAGACGCAGGAGGAATTCTTGGGTTCGGTCAATCCGTTCGCGAGATATGGGACTTTGAAGCTAAGAAATGGTTGAGAAGACAACAAATTTTTCGCACTTCTGCTGCTCCAAACGCTTAACCAGAATGGCCTAGGGAAAAAATACGTATACCGTTGTAATCGGGCGAGCTTCTACTTTCAGACGCAGCAGGAATTTTTGGGTTTGGTCTATCCGTTCGCGAGATATGGGACTTTGAAGCTAAGAAATGGTTGAGAAGGCAAAAAATTTTTCGCATTTCTGCTGCTCCAAACGCTTAACCAGAATGGCCTCGGGAAAAAATACACATAACGTTGTAATGGGTCAAGTTTCTACTTTCAGATGCAATAGGAATTTTTGGGTTATGTCAATCCGTTCGCGAGATATGGGAGTTTGAAGCTAAGAAATGGTTGAGAAGACAATAAATTTTTCGCACATCTGCTGCTCCAATCGCTTAACCAGAATGGCCCAAGGGAAAAATACACGTACCGTTGTAATCGGGCGAGTTTCTACTTTCAGATGCAATAGGAATATTTGGGTTATGTCAATCCATTCGCGAGATATGAGAGTTTGAAGACAAGAAATGGTTGAGAAGGCAAAACATTTTTCGCAATTCTGCTGCTCCAAACGCTTAACCAGAATGGCCTAGGGAAAAAATACGCATATCGTTATAATCGGGCGAGTTTCTACTTTCACACGCAACAGGAATTTTTGGGTTAGGTCTATCCGTTGACGAGATATGGGAGTTTGAAGCCAAGAAATGGTCGAGAAGGCATACAGTTTTTCGCAATTCTGCTGATCCAAACGCTTAACCAGAATGCCCTAGGGAAAAAATACACATACCGCTGTAGTCGGGCGAGTTTCAACTTTCAGATGCAATAGGAATTTTTGGGTTAGGTCAATCCGTTCGCGAGATATGGGAGTTTGAAGACAAGAAATGGTTGAGAAGGCAAAAAACTTTTCGCAATTCTGCTGCTCCAAACGCTTAACCAGAATGGCCAAGGAAAAAATACACATACCGTTGTAATCGGGCGAGTTTCTACTTTCAGATACAATAGGAATTTTTGGGTTAGGTCAATCCGTTCGCGAGATATGGGAGTTTGAAGCTAAGAAATGGTTGAGAAGGCAAAAAATTTTTCGCAATTCTGCCGCGCCAAACGCTTAACCAGAATGGCCTAGGGAAAAAATACGCATACCGTTGTAATCGGGCGAGTTTCTACTTTCAGACGCAGCAGGAACTTCTGGGTTTGGTCAATCCGTTCGCGAGATATGGGAGTTTGAAGCTAAGAAATGGTTGAGAAGACAACAAATTCTTCGCACTTCTGCTGCTCCAAACGCTTAACCAGAATGGCCTAGGGAAAAAATACACATAGCGTTGTAATCGGGCTAGTTTCTACTTTCAGACGCAACAGGAATTTTTGGGTTAGGTCAATCCGTTCGCGAGATATGGGAGTTTGAAGCTATGAAATGGTTGAGAAGACAACAAATTTTTCACACTTCTGCTGCTCCAAACGCTTAACCAGAATGGCCCCGAGAAAAAATACACATACCGTTGTAATGGGGCGAGTTTCTACTTTCAGATGCAACAGGAACTTCTGGGTTTGGTCAATCCGTTCGCGAGATATGGGAGTTTGAAGCGAAGAAATGGTTGAGAAGACAACAAATTCTTCGCACTTCTGCTGCTCCAAACGCTTAACCAGAATGGCCTAGGGAAAAAATACACATAGCGTTGTAATCGGGCGAGTTTCTACTTTCAGAGGCAGCAGGAATTTTTGGGTTTGGTCAATCCGTTCGCGAGATATGGGACTTTGAAGCTAAGAAATGGTTGAGAAGGCAAAAAATTTTTCGCAATTCTGCTGCTCCAAACGCTTAACCAGAATGGCCTCGGGAAAAAATACACATACCGTTGTAATGGGGCGAGTTTCTACTTTCAGATGCAATAGGAATTTTTGGGTTAGGTCAATCCGTTCGCGTGATATGGGAGTTTGAAGCCAAGAAATGGTTGAGAAGGCAAAAAATTTTTCGCAATTCTGCTTCTCCAAGCGCTTAACCAGAATGCCCTAAGGAAAAAATACGCATATCGTTTTAATCGGGCGAGTTCCTACTTGCAGACGCAGCAGGAAATTCTGGGTTTGGTCAATCCGTTCGTGAGATATGGGAGTTTGAAGCTAAGAACTGGTTGAGAAGACAACAAATTCTTCGCAATTCTGCTGCTCCAAACGCTTAACCAGAATGGCCTAGGGAAAAAATACACATACCGTTGTAATCGGGCGTGTTTCTACTTTCAGACGCAACAGGAATTTTTGGGTTAGGTCAATCCGTTCGCGAGATATGGGAGTTTGAAGCCAAGAAATGGTTGAGAAGGCAAAAAATTTTTCGCAATTCTGCTGCTCCAAACGCTTAACCAGAATGGCCTAGGGAAAAAATACACATACCGTTGTAATCGGGCGAGTTTCTACTTTCAGATGCAACAGGAATTTTTGGGTTAGGTCAATCCGTTCGCGAGATATGGGAGTTTGAAGCCAAGAAATGGTTGAGAAGGCAAAAAATTTTTCGCAATTCTGCTGCTCCAAGCGCTTAACCAGAATGCCCTAGGGAAAAAATACGCATATCGTTGTAATCGGGCGAGTTCCCACTTTCAGACGCAGCAGGAACTTCTGGGTTTGGTCAATCCGTTCGCGAGATATGGGAGTTTGAAGCTAAGAAATGGTTGAGAAGACAACAAATTCTTCGCACTTCTGCTGCTCCAAACGCTTAACCAGAATGGCCTAGGGAAAAAATACACATAGCGTTGTAATCGGGCGAGTTTCTACTTTCAGACGCAACAGGAATTTTTGGGTTAGGTCAATCCGTTCGCGAGATATGGGAGTTTGAAGCCAAGAAATGGTTGAGAAGGCAAAAAATTTTTCGCAATTCTGCTGCTCCAAACGCTTAACCAGAATGGCCTAGGGAAAAAATACGCATACCGTTGTAATCGGGCGTGTTTCTACTTCAAGACGCAGGAGGAATTTTTGGGTTCGGTCAATCCGTTCGCGAGATATGGGAGTTTGAAGCTAAGAAATGGTTGAGAAGACAATAAATTTTTCGCACATCTGCTGCTCCAATCGCTTAACCAGAATGGCCCAAGGGAAAAATACACGTACCGTTGTAATCGGGCGAGTTTCTACTTTCAGATGCAATAGGAATATTTGGGTTATGTCAATCCATTCGCGAGATATGAGAGTTTGAAGACAAGAAATGGTTGAGAAGGCAAAACATTTTTCGCAATTCTGCTGCTCCAAACGCTTAACCAGAATGGCCTAGGGAAAAAATACGCATATCGTTATAATCGGGCGAGTTTCTACTTTCACACGCAACAGGAATTTTTGGGTTAGGTCTATCCGTTGACGAGATATGGGAGTTTGAAGCCAAGAAATGGTCGAGAAGGCATACAGTTTTTCGCAATTCTGCTGATCCAAACGCTTA
Organism: Ptiloglossa arizonensis; assembly: GCF_051014685.1. Lineage (NCBI taxonomy): Eukaryota > Metazoa > Arthropoda > Insecta > Hymenoptera > Colletidae > Ptiloglossa > Ptiloglossa arizonensis. The sequence continues at coordinate 497,567 of NW_027478785.1, read as the reverse complement.
ACCAGAATGCCCTAGGGAAAAAATACACATACCGCTGTAGTCGGGCGAGTTTCAACTTTCAGATGCAATAGGAATTTTTGGGTTAGGTCAATCCGTTCGCGAGATATGGGAGTTTGAAGACAAGAAATGGTTGAGAAGGCAAAAAACTTTTCGCAATTCTGCTGCTCCAAACGCTTAACCAGAATGGCCAAGGAAAAAATACACATACCGTTGTAATCGGGCGAGTTTCTACTTTCAGATACAATAGGAATTTTTGGGTTAGGTCAATCCGTTCGCGAGATATGGGAGTTTGAAGCTAAGAAATGGTTGAGAAGGCAAAAAATTTTTCGCAATTCTGCCGCGCCAAACGCTTAACCAGAATGGCCTAGGGAAAAAATACGCATACCGTTGTAATCGGGCGAGTTTCTACTTTCAGACGCAGCAGGAACTTCTGGGTTTGGTCAATCCGTTCGCGAGATATGGGAGTTTGAAGCTAAGAAATGGTTGAGAAGACAACAAATTCTTCGCACTTCTGCTGCTCCAAACGCTTAACCAGAATGGCCTAGGGAAAAAATACACATAGCGTTGTAATCGGGCTAGTTTCTACTTTCAGACGCAACAGGAATTTTTGGGTTAGGTCAATCCGTTCGCGAGATATGGGAGTTTGAAGCTATGAAATGGTTGAGAAGACAACAAATTTTTCACACTTCTGCTGCTCCAAACGCTTAACCAGAATGGCCCCGAGAAAAAATACACATACCGTTGTAATGGGGCGAGTTTCTACTTTCAGATGCAACAGGAACTTCTGGGTTTGGTCAATCCGTTCGCGAGATATGGGAGTTTGAAGCGAAGAAATGGTTGAGAAGACAACAAATTCTTCGCACTTCTGCTGCTCCAAACGCTTAACCAGAATGGCCTAGGGAAAAAATACACATAGCGTTGTAATCGGGCGAGTTTCTACTTTCAGAGGCAGCAGGAATTTTTGGGTTTGGTCAATCCGTTCGCGAGATATGGGACTTTGAAGCTAAGAAATGGTTGAGAAGGCAAAAAATTTTTCGCAATTCTGCTGCTCCAAACGCTTAACCAGAATGGCCTCGGGAAAAAATACACATACCGTTGTAATGGGGCGAGTTTCTACTTTCAGATGCAATAGGAATTTTTGGGTTAGGTCAATCCGTTCGCGTGATATGGGAGTTTGAAGCCAAGAAATGGTTGAGAAGGCAAAAAATTTTTCGCAATTCTGCTTCTCCAAGCGCTTAACCAGAATGCCCTAAGGAAAAAATACGCATATCGTTTTAATCGGGCGAGTTCCTACTTGCAGACGCAGCAGGAAATTCTGGGTTTGGTCAATCCGTTCGTGAGATATGGGAGTTTGAAGCTAAGAACTGGTTGAGAAGACAACAAATTCTTCGCAATTCTGCTGCTCCAAACGCTTAACCAGAATGGCCTAGGGAAAAAATACACATACCGTTGTAATCGGGCGAGTTTCTACTTTCAGACGCAACAGGAATTTTTGGGTTAGGTCAATCCGTTCGCGAGATATGAGAGTTTGAAGCCAAGAAATGGTTGAGAAGGCAAAAAATTTTTCGCAATTCTGCTGCTCCAAACGCTTAACCAGAATGGCCTAGGGAAAAAATACACATACCGTTGTAATCGGGCGAGTTTCTACTTTCAGATGCAACAGGAATTTTTGGGTTAGGTCAATCCGTTCGCGAGATATGGGAGTTTGAAGCCAAGAAATGGTTGAGAAGGCAAAAAATTTTTCGCAATTCTGCTGCTCCAAGCGCTTAACCAGAATGCCCTAGGGAAAAAATACGCATATCGTTGTAATCGGGCGAGTTCCCACTTTCAGACGCAGCAGGAACTTCTGGGTTTGGTCAATCCGTTCGCGAGATATGGGAGTTTGAAGCTAAGAAATGGTTGAGAAGACAACAAATTCTTCGCACTTCTGCTGCTCCAAACGCTTAACCAGAATGGCCTAGGGAAAAAATACACATAGCGTTGTAATCGGGCGAGTTTCTACTTTCAGACGCAACAGGAATTTTTGGGTTAGGTCAATCCGTTCGCGAGATATGGGAGTTTGAAGCCAAGAAATGGTTGAGAAGGCAAAAAATTTTTCGCAATTCTGCTGCTCCAAACGCTTAACCAGAATGGCCTAGGGAAAAAATACGCATACCGTTGTAATCGGGCGTGTTTCTACTTCAAGACGCAGGAGGAATTTTTGGGTTCGGTCAATCCGTTCGCGAGATATGGGACTTTGAAGCTAAGAAATGGTTGAGAAGACAACAAATTTTTCGCACTTCTGCTGCTCCAAACGCTTAACCAGAATGGCCTAGGGAAAAAATACGTATACCGTTGTAATCGGGCGAGCTTCTACTTTCAGACGCAGCAGGAATTTTTGGGTTTGGTCTATCCGTTCGCGAGATATGGGACTTTGAAGCTAAGAAATGGTTGAGAAGGCAAAAAATTTTTCGCACTTCTGCTGCTCCAAACGCTTAACCAGAATGGCCTCGGGAAAAAATACACATAACGTTGTAATGGGGCAAGTTTCTACTTTCAGATGCAATAGGAATTTTTGGGTTATGTCAATCCGTTCGCGAGATATGGGAGTTTGAAGCTAAGAAATGGTTGAGAAGACAATAAATTTTTCGCACATCTGCTGCTCCAATCGCTTAACCAGAATGGCCCAAGGGAAAAATACACGTACCGTTGTAATCGGGCGAGTTTCTACTTTCAGATGCAATAGGAATATTTGGGTTATGTCAATCCATTCGCGAGATATGAGAGTTTGAAGACAAGAAATGGTTGAGAAGGCAAAACATTTTTCGCAATTCTGCTGCTCCAAACGCTTAACCAGAATGGCCTAGGGAAAAAATACGCATATCGTTATAATCGGGCGAGTTTCTACTTTCACACGCAACAGGAATTTTTGGGTTAGGTCTATCCGTTGACGAGATATGGGAGTTTGAAGCCAAGAAATGGTCGAGAAGGCATACAATTTTTCGCAATTCTGCTGAACCAAACGCTTAACCAGAATGCCCTAGGGAAAAAATACACATACCGCTGTAGTCGGGCGAGTTTCAACTTTCAGATGCAATAGGAATTTTTGGGTTAGGTCAATCCGTTCGCGAGATATGGGAGTTTGAAGACAAGAAATGGTTGAGAAGGCAAAAAACTTTTCGCAATTCTGCTGCTCCAAACGCTTAACCAGAATGGCCAAAGAAAAAATACACATACCGTTGTAATCGGGCGAGTTTCTACTTTCAGATACAATAGGAATTTTTGGGTTTGGTCAATCCGTTCGCGAGATATGGGAGTTTGAAGCTAAGAAATGGTTGAGAAGGCAAAAAATTTTTCGCAATTCTGCCGCGCCAAACGCTTAACCAGAATGGCCTAGGGAAAAAATACGCATACCGTTGTAATCGGGCGAGTTTCTACTTTCAGACGCAGCAGGAACTTCTGGGTTTGGTCAATCCGTTCGCGAGATATGGGAGTTTGAAGCTAAGAAATGGTTGAGAAGACAACAAATTCTTCGCACTTCTGCTGCTCCAAACGCTTAACCAGAATGGCCTAGGGAAAAAATACACATAGCGTTGTAATCGGGCTAGTTTCTACTTTCAGACGCAACAGGAATTTTTGGGTTAGGTCAATCCGTTCGCGAGATATGGGAGTTTGAAGCTATGAAATGGTTGAGAAGACAACAAATTTTTCACACTTCTGCTGCTCCAAACGCTTAACCAGAATGGCCCCGAGAAAAAATACACATACCGTTGTAATGGGGCGAGTTTCTACTTTCAGATGCAACAGGAACTTCTGGGTTTGGTCAATCCGTTCGCGAGATATGGGAGTTTGAAGCTAAGAAATGGTTGAGAAGACAACAAATTCTTCGCACTTCTGCTGCTCCAAACGCTTAACCAGAATGGCCTAGGGAAAAAATACACATAGCGTTGTAATCGGGCGAGTTTCTGCTTTCAGACGCAACAGGAATTTTTGGGTTAGGTCAATCCGTTCGCGAGATATGGGAGTTTGAAGCCAAGAAATGGTTGAGAAGGCAAAAAATTTTTCGCAATTCTGCTGCTCCAAACGCTTAACCAGAATGGCCTAGGGAAAAAATACGCATACCGTTGTAATCGGGCGTGTTTCTACTTTAAGACGCAGCAGGAATTTTTGGGTTCGGTCAATCCGTTCGCGAGATATGGGACTTTGAAGCTAAGAAATGGTTGAGAAGACAACAAATTTTTCGCACTTCTGCTGCTCCAAACGCTTAACAAGAATGGCCTAGGGAAAAAATACGTATACCTTTGTAATCGGGAGAGCTTCTACTTTCAGACGCAGCAGGAATTTTTGGGTTTGGTCTATCCGTTCGCGAGATATGGGACTTTGAAGCTAAGAAACGGTTGAGAAGGCAAAAAATGTTTCGCAATTCTGCTGCTCCAAGCGCTTAACCAGAATGCCCTAGGGAAAAAATACGCATACCGTTGTAATCGGGCGTGTTTCTACTTCAAGAAGCAGGAGGAATTTTTGGGTTCGGTCAATCCGTTCGCGAGATATGGGACTTTGAAGCTAAGAAATGGTTGAGAAGACAACAAATTTTTCGCACTTCTGCTGCTCCAAACGCTTAACCAGAATGGCCTAGGGAAAAAATGCGTATACCTTTGTAATCGGGCGAGCTTCTACTTTCAGACGCAGCAGAAATTTTTGGGTTAGGTCAATCCGTTCGCGAGATATGGGAGTTTGAAGCCAAGAAATGGTTGAGAAGGCAAAAAATTTTTCGCAATTCTGCTGCTCCAAGCGCTTAACCAGAATGCCCTAGGGAAAAAATACGCATATCGTTGTAATCGGGCGAGTTCCTACTTTCAGACGCAGCAGGAACTTCTGGGTTTGGTCAATCCGTTCGCGAGATATGGGAGTTTGAAGCTAAGAAATGGTTGAGAAGACAACAAATTCTTCGCACTTCTGCTGCTCCAAACGCTTAACCAGAATGGCCTAGGGAAAAAATACACATAGCGTTGTAATCGGGCGAGTTTCTACTTTCAGACGCAACAGGAATTTTTGGGTTAGGTCAATCCGTTCGCGAGATATGGGAGTTTGAAGCCAAGAAATGGTTGAGAAGGCAAAAAATTTTTCGCAATTCTGCTGCTCCAAACGCTTAACCAGAATGGCCTAGGGAAAAAATACGCATACCGTTGTAATCGGGCGTGTTTCTACTTCAAGACGCAGGAGGAATTTTTGGGTTCGGTCAATCCGTTCGCGAGATATGGGACTTTGAAGCTAAGAAATGGTTGAGAAGACAACAAATTTTTCGCACTTCTGCTGCTCCAAACGCTTAACCAGAATGGCCTAGGGAAAAAATACGTATACCGTTGTAATCGGGCGAGCTTCTACTTTCAGACGCAGCAGGAATTTTTGGGTTTGGTCTATCCGTTCGCGAGATATGGGACTTTGAAGCTAAGAAATGGTTGAGAAGGCAAAAAATTTTTCGCAATTCTGCTGATCCAAACGCTTAACCAGAATGCCCTAGGGAAAAAATACACATACCGCTGTAGTCGGGCGAGTTTCAACTTTCAGATGCAATAGGAATTTTTGGGTTAGGTCAATCCGTTCGCGAGATATGGGAGTTTGAAGACAAGAAATGGTTGAGAAGGCAAAAAACTTTTCGCAATTCTGCTGCTCCAAACGCTTAACCAGAATGGCCAAGGAAAAAATACACATACCGTTGTAATCGGGCGAGTTTCTACTTTCAGATACAATAGGAATTTTTGGGTTAGGTCAATCCGTTCGCGAGATATGGGAGTTTGAAGCTAAGAAATGGTTGAGAAGGCAAAAAATTTTTCGCAATTCTGCCGCGCCAAACGCTTAACCAGAATGGCCTAGGGAAAAAATACGCATACCGTTGTAATCGGGCGAGTTTCTACTTTCAGACGCAGCAGGAACTTCTGGGTTTGGTCAATCCGTTCGCGAGATATGGGAGTTTGAAGCTAAGAAATGGTTGAGAAGACAACAAATTCTTCGCACTTCTGCTGCTCCAAACGCTTAACCAGAATGGCCTAGGGAAAAAATACACATAGCGTTGTAATCGGGCTAGTTTCTACTTTCAGACGCAACAGGAATTTTTGGCTTAGGTCAATCCGTTCGCGAGATATGGGAGTTTGAAGCTATGAAATGGTTGAGAAGACAACAAATTTTTCACACTTCTGCTGCTCCAAACGCTTAACCAGAATGGCCCCGAGAAAAAATACACATACCGTTGTAATGGGGCGAGTTCCTACTTTCAGATGCAACAGGAACTTCTGGGTTTGGTCAATCCGTTCGCGAGATATGGGAGTTTGAAGCTAAGAAATGGTTGAGAAGACAACAAATTCTTCGCACTTCTGCTGCTCCAAACGCTTAACCAGAATGGCCTAGGGAAAAAATACACATAGCGTTGAAATCGGGCGAGTTTCTACTTTCAGACGCAACAGGAATTTTTGGGTTAGGTCAATCCGTTCGCGAGATATGGGAGTTTGAAGCCAAGAAATGGTTGAGAAGGCAAAAAATTTTTCGCAATTCTGCTGCTCCAAACGCTTAACCAGAATGGCCTAGGGAAAAAATACGCATACCGTTGTAATCGGGCGTGTTTCTACTTTAAGACGCAGCAGGAATTTTTGGGTTCGGTCAATCCGTTCGCGAGATATGGGACTTTGAAGCTAAGAAATGGTTGAGAAGACAACAAATTTTTCGCACTTCTGCTGCTCCAAACGCTTAACCAGAATGGCCTAGGGAAAAAATACGTATACCTTTGTAATCGGGCGAGCTTCTACTTTCAGACGCAGCAGGAATTTTTGGGTTTGGTCTATCCGTTCGCGAGATATGGGACTTTGAAGCTAAGAAACGGTTGAGAAGGCAAAAAATTTTTCGCAATTCTGCTGCTCCAAACGCTTAACCAGAATGGCCTCGGGAAAAAATACACATAACGTTGTAATGGGGCGAGTTTCTACTTTCAGATGCAATAGGAATTTTTGGGTTAGGTCAATCCGTTCGCCAGATATGGGAGTTTGAAGCTAAGAAATGGTTGAGAAGACAATAAATTTTTCGCACATCTGCTGCTCCAATCGCTTAACCAGAATGGCCTATGGGAAAAATACACGTACCGTTGTAATCGGGCGAGTTTCTACTTTCAGATGCAATAGGAATTTTTGGGTTATGTCAATCCATTCGCGAGATATGAGAGTTTAAAGACAAGAAATGGTTGAGAAGGCAAAACATTTTTCGCAATTCTGCTGCTCCAAACGCTTAACCAGAATGGCCTAGGGTAAAAATACGCATATCGTTATAATCGGGGCGAGTTTCTACTTTCAGACGCAGCAGGAATTTTTGGGTTTGGTCAATCCGTTCGCGAGATATGGGAGTTTGAAGCTAAGAAATGGTTGAGAAGACAACAAATTTTTCGCAATTCTGCTGCTCCAAACGCATAACCAGAATGGACTAGGGAAAAAATACACATACCGTTGTAATCGGGCGAGTTTCTACTTTCACACGCAACAGGAATTTTTGGGTTAGGTCTATCCGTTGACGAGATATGGGAGTTTGAAGCCAAGAAATGGTCGAGAAGGCATACAATTTTTCGCAATTCTGCTGATCCAAACGCTTAACCAGAATGCCCTAGGGAAAAAATACACATACCGCTGTAGTCGGGCGAGTTTCAACTTTCAGATGCAATAGGAATTTTTGGGTTAGGTCAATCCGTTCGCGAGATATGGGAGTTTGAAGACAAGAAATGGTTGAGAAGGCAAAAAACTTTTCGCAATTCTGCTGCTCCAAACGCTTAACCAGAATGGCCAAGGAAAAAATACACATACCGTTGTAATCGGGCGAGTTTCTACTTTCAGATACAATAGGAATTTTTGGGTTAGGTCAATCCGTTCGCGAGATATGGGAGTTTGAAGCTAAGAAATGGTTGAGAAGGCAAAAAATTTTTCGCAATTCTGCCGCGCCAAACGCTTAACCAGAATGGCCTAGGGAAAAAATACACATACCGTTGTAATTGGGCGAGTTTCTACTTTCAGATGCAACAGGAATTTTTGGGTTAGGTCAATCCGTTCGCGAGGTATGGGAGTTTGAAGCCAAGAAATGGTTGAGGAGGCAAAAAATTTTTCGCACTTCTGCTGCTCCAAACGCTTAACCAGAATGGCCTAGGGAAAAAATACGCATACCGTTGTAATCGGGCGTGTTTCTACTTTCAGACGAAGCAGGAATTTTTGGGTTCGGTCAATCCGTTCGCGAGATATGGGACTTTGAAGCTAAGTAATGGTTGAGAAGACAACAAATTTTTCGCATTTTTGCTGCTCCAAACGCTTAACCAGAATGGCCTAGGGAAAAAATACGCATACCGTTGTAATCGGGCGAGCTTCTACTTTCAGACGCAGCAGGAATTTTTGGGTTTGGTCAATCCGTTCGCGAGATATGGGACTTTGAAACTAAGAAATGGTTGAGAAGGCAAAAAATTTTTCGCAATTCTGCTGCTCCAAACGCTTAACCAGAATGGCCTCGGGAAAAAATACACATAACGTTGTAATGGGGCGAGTTTCTACTTTCAGATGCAATAGGAATTTTTGGGTTAGGTCAATCCGTTCGCGAGATATGGGAGTTTGAAGCTAAGAAATGGTTGAGAAGACAATAAATTTTTCGCACATCTGCTGCTCCAATCGCTTAACCAGAATGGCCTAAGGGAAAAATACACGTACCGTTGTAATCGGGCGAGTTTCTACTTTCAGATGCAATAGGAATTTTTGGGTTATGTCAATCCATTCGCGAGATATGAGAGTTTGAAGACAAGAAATGGTTGAGAAGGCAAAACATTTTTCGCAATTCTGCTGCTCCAAACGCTTAACCAGAATGGCCTAGGGAAAAAATACACATACCGTTGTAATCGGGCGAGTTTCTACTTGCAGATACAATAGGAATTTTTGGGTTAGGTCAGTCCGTTCGCGAGATATGGGAGTTTGAAACTATGAAATGGTTGAGAAGACAACAAATTTTTTCGCAATTCTGCTGCTCCAAACGCTTAACCAGAATGGACTAGGGAAGAAAATACGCATACCGTTGTAATCGGGCGAGCTTCTACTTTCAACGCAACAGGAATTTTTGGGTTAGGTCTATCCGTTCGCGAGATATGGGAGTTTGAAGCCAAGAAATGGTTGAGAAGGCATACAATTTTTCGCAATTCTGCTGATCCAAACGCTTAACCAGAATGCCCTAGGGAAAAAATACACATACCAATGTAGTCGGGCGAGTTTCAACTTTCAGATGCAATAGGAATTTCTGGGTTAGGTCAATCCGTCGCGAGATATGGGAGTTTGAAGACAAGAAATGGTTGAGAAGGCAAAAAACTTTTCGCAATTCTGCTGCTCCAAACGCTTAACCAGAATGGCCTAGGGAAAAAATACACATACCGATGTAATCGGGCGAGTTTCTACTTGCAGATACAATAGGAATTTTTGGGTTAGGTCAATCCGTTCGCGAGATATGGGAGTTTGAAGCTAAGAAATGGTGGAGAAGGCAAAAATTTTTCGCAATTCTGCCGCGACAAACGCTTAACCAGAATGGGCCTAGGGAAAAAAATACACATACCGTTGTAATCGGGCGACTTTCTACTTTCAGACGCAGCAGGAACATCTGGGGTTTGGTCAATCCGTTCGCGAGATATGGGAGTTTGAAACTAAGAAATGGTTGAGAAGACAACAAATTTTTCGCAATTCTGCTGCTCCAAACGCTTAACCAGAATGGCCTAGGGAAAAAATACACATACCTTTGTAATCGGGTGAGTTTCTACTTTCAGATGCCATAGGAATTTTTGGGTTAGGTCAATCCGTTCGCGAGATATGGAGTTTGAAGCCAAGAAATGGTTAAGAAGGCAAGAAATTTTTCGCAATTCTGCTGCTCCAAACGCTTAACCAAAATGCCCTAGGGAAAAAATACGCATATCGTTGTAATCGGGCGAGTTCCTACTTTCAGACGCAGCAGGAACTTCTGGGTTTGGTCAATCCGTTCGCGAGATATGGGAGTTTGAAGACAAGAAATGGTTGAGAGGCAAAAAACTTTTCGCAATTCTGCTGCTCCAAACGCTTAACCAGAATGGCCAAGGAAAAAATACACATACCGTTTTAATCGGGCGAGTTTCTACTTTCAGACGCAACAGGAATTTTTGGCTTAGGTCAATCCGTTCGCGAGATATGGGAGTTTGAAGCTATGAAATGGTTGAGAAGACAACAAATTTTTCACACTTCTGCTGCTCCAAACGCTTAACCAGAATGGCCCCGAGAAAAAATACACATACCGTTGTAATGGGGCGAGTTCCTACTTTCAGATGCAACAGGAACTTCTGGGTTTGGTCAATCCGTTCGCGAGATATGGGAGTTTGAAGCTAAGAAATGGTTGAGAAGACAACAAATTCTTCGCACTTCTGCTGCTCCAAACGCTTAACCAGAATGGCCTAGGGAAAAAATACACATAGCGTTGAAATCGGGCGAGTTTCTACTTTCAGACGCAACAGGAATTTTTGGGTTAGGTCAATCCGTTCGCGAGATATGGGAGTTTGAAGCCAAGAAATGGTTGAGAAGGCAAAAAATTTTTCGCAATTCTGCTGCTCCAAACGCTTAACCAGAATGGCCTAGGGAAAAAATACGCATACCGTTGTAATCGGGCGTGTTTCTACTTTAAGACGCAGCAGGAATTTTTGGGTTCGGTCAATCCGTTCGCGAGATATGGGACTTTGAAGCTAAGAAATGGTTGAGAAGACAACAAATTTTTCGCACTTCTGCTGCTCCAAACGCTTAACCAGAATGGCCTAGGGAAAAAATACGTATACCTTTGTAATCGGGCGAGCTTCTACTTTCAGACGCAGCAGGAATTTTTGGGTTTGGTCTATCCGTTCGCGAGATATGGGACTTTGAAGCTAAGAAACGGTTGAGAAGGCAAAAAATTTTTCGCAATTCTGCTGCTCCAAACGCTTAACCAGAATGGCCTCGGGAAAAAATACACATAACGTTGTAATGGGGCGAGTTTCTACTTTCAGATGCAATAGGAATTTTTGGGTTAGGTCAATCCGTTCGCCAGATATGGGAGTTTGAAGCTAAGAAATGGTTGAGAAGACAATAAATTTTTCGCACATCTGCTGCTCCAATCGCTTAACCAGAATGGCCTATGGGAAAAATACACGTACCGTTGTAATCGGGCGAGTTTCTACTTTCAGATGCAATAGGAATTTTTGGGTTATGTCAATCCATTCGCGAGATATGAGAGTTTAAAGACAAGAAATGGTTGAGAAGGCAAAACATTTTTCGCAATTCTGCTGCTCCAAACGCTTAACCAGAATGGCCTAGGGTAAAAATACGCATATCGTTATAATCGGGGCGAGTTTCTACTTTCAGACGCAGCAGGAATTTTTGGGTTTGGTCAATCCGTTCGCGAGATATGGGAGTTTGAAGCTAAGAAATGGTTGAGAAGACAACAAATTTTTCGCAATTCTGCTGCTCCAAACGCTTAACCAGAATGGACTAGGGAAAAAATACACATACCGTTGTAATCGGGCGAGTTTCTACTTTCACACGCAACAGGAATTTTTGGGTTAGGTCTATCCGTTGACGAGATATGGGAGTTTGAAGCCAAGAAATGGTCGAGAAGGCATACAATTTTTCGCAATTCTGCTGATCCAAACGCTTAACCAGAATGCCCTAGGGAAAAAATACACATACCGCTGTAGTCGGGCGAGTTTCAACTTTCAGATGCAATAGGAATTTTTGGGTTAGGTCAATCCGTTCGCGAGATATGGGAGTTTGAAGACAAGAAATGGTTGAGAAGGCAAAAAACTTTTCGCAATTCTGCTGCTCCAAACGCTTAACCAGAATGGCCAAGGAAAAAATACACATACCGTTGTAATCGGGCGAGTTTCTACTTTCAGATACAATAGGAATTTTTGGGTTAGGTCAATCCGTTCGCGAGATATGGGAGTTTGAAGCTAAGAAATGGTTGAGAAGGCAAAAAATTTTTCGCAATTCTGCCGCGCCAAACGCTTAACCAGAATGGCCTAGGGAAAAAATACACATACCGTTGTAATTGGGCGAGTTTCTACTTTCAGATGCAACAGGAATTTTTGGGTTAGGTCAATCCGTTCGCGAGGTATGGGAGTTTGAAGCCAAGAAATGGTTGAGGAGGCAAAAAATTTTTCGCACTTCTGCTGCTCCAAACGCTTAACCAGAATGGCCTAGGGAAAAAATACGCATACCGTTGTAATCGGGCGTGTTTCTACTTTCAGACGAAGCAGGAATTTTTGGGTTCGGTCAATCCGTTCGCGAGATATGGGACTTTGAAGCTAAGTAATGGTTGAGAAGACAACAAATTTTTCGCATTTTTGCTGCTCCAAACGCTTAACCAGAATGGCCTAGGGAAAAAATACGCATACCGTTGTAATCGGGCGAGCTTCTACTTTCAGACGCAGCAGGAATTTTTGGGTTTGGTCAATCCGTTCGCGAGATATGGGACTTTGAAACTAAGAAATGGTTGAGAAGGCAAAAAATTTTTCGCAATTCTGCTGCTCCAAACGCTTAACCAGAATGGCCTCGGGAAAAAATACACATAACGTTGTAATGGGGCGAGTTTCTACTTTCAGATGCAATAGGAATTTTTGGGTTAGGTCAATCCGTTCGCGAGATATGGGAGTTTGAAGCTAAGAAATGGTTGAGAAGACAATAAATTTTTCGCACATCTGCTGCTCCAATCGCTTAACCAGAATGGCCTAAGGGAAAAATACACGTACCGTTGTAATCGGGCGAGTTTCTACTTTCAGATGCAATAGGAATTTTTGGGTTATGTCAATCCATTCGCGAGATATGAGAGTTTGAAGACAAGAAATGGTTGAGAAGGCAAAACATTTTTCGCAATTCTGCTGCTCCAAACGCTTAACCAGAATGGCCTAGGGAAAAAATACACATACCGTTGTAATCGGGCGAGTTTCTACTTGCAGATACAATAGGAATTTTTGGGTTAGGTCAGTCCGTTCGCGAGATATGGGAGTTTGAAACTATGAAATGGTTGAGAAGACAACAAATTTTTCGCAATTCTGCTGCTCCAAACGCTTAACCAGAATGGACTAGGGAAAAAATACGCATACCGTTGTAATCGGGCGAGCTTCTACTTTCAACGCAACAGGAATTTTTGGGTTAGGTCTATCCGTTCGCGAGATATGGGAGTTTGAAGCCAAGAAATGGTTGAGAAGGCATACAATTTTTCGCAATTCTGCTGATCCAAACGCTTAACCAGAATGCCCTAGGGAAAAAATACACATACCAATGTAGTCGGGCGAGTTTCAACTTTCAGATGCAATAGGAATTTCTGGGTTAGGTCAATCCGTTCGCGAGATATGGGAGTTTGAAGACAAGAAATGGTTGAGAAGGCAAAAAACTTTTCGCAATTCTGCTGCTCCAAACGCTTAACCAGAATGGCCTAGGGAAAAAATACACATACCGATGTAATCGGGCGAGTTTCTACTTGCAGATACAATAGGAATTTTTGGGTTAGGTCAATCCGTTCGCGAGATATGGGAGTTTGAAGCTAAGAAATGGTGGAGAAGGCAAAAAATTTTTCGCAATTCTGCCGCGACAAACGCTTAACCAGAATGGCCTAGGGAAAAAATACACATACCGTTGTAATCGGGCGACTTTCTACTTTCAGACGCAGCAGGAACATCTGGGATTGGTCAATCCGTTCGCGAGATATGGGAGTTTGAAACTAAGAAATGGTTGAGAAGACAACAAATTTTTCGCAATTCTGCTGCTCCAAACGCTTAACCAGAATGGCCTAGGGAAAAAATACACATACCTTTGTAATCGGGTGAGTTTCTACTTTCAGATGCCATAGGAATTTTTGGGTTAGGTCAATCCGTTCGCGAGATATGGGAGTTTGAAGCCAAGAAATGGTTAAGAAGGCAAGAAATTTTTCGCAATTCTGCTGCTCCAAACGCTTAACCAAAATGCCCTAGGGAAAAAATACGCATATCGTTGTAATCGGGCGAGTTCCTACTTTCAGACGCAGCAGGAACTTCTGGGTTTGGTCAATCCGTTCGCGAGATATGGGAGTTTGAAGACAAGAAATGGTTGAGAAGGCAAAAAACTTTTCGCAATTCTGCTGCTCCAAACGCTTAACCAGAATGGCCAAGGAAAAAATACACATACCGTTTTAATCGGGCGAGTTTCTACTTTCAGATACAATAGGAATTTTTGGGTTAGGTCAATCCGTTCGCGAGATATGGGAGTTTGAAGCTAAGAAATGGTTGAGAAGGCAAAATATTTTTCGCAATTCTGCCGCGCCAAACGCTTAACCAGAATGGCCTAGGGAAAAAATACACATACCGTTGTAATTGGGCGAGTTTCTACTTTCAGATGCAACAGGAATTTTTGGGTTAGGTCAATCCGTTCGCGAGATATGGGAGTTTGAAGCCAAGAAATGGTTGAGGAGGCAAAAAATTTTTCGCACTTCTGCTGCTCCAAACGCTTAACCAGAATGGCCTCGGGACAAAATACACATAACGTTGTAATGGGGCGAGTTTCTACTTTCAGATGCAATAGGAATTTTTGGGTTAGGTCAATCCGTTCGCGAGATATGGGAGTTTGAAGCTAAGAAATGGTTGAGAAGACAATAAATTTTTCGCACATCTGCTGCTCCAATCGCTTAACCAGAATGGCCTAAGGGAAAAATACACGTACCGTTGTAATCGGGCGAGTTTCTACTTTCAGATGCAATAGGAATTTTTGGGTTATGTCAATCCATTCGCGAGATATGAGAGTTTGAAGACAAGAAATGGTTGAGAAGGCAAAACATTTTTCGCAATTCTGCTGCTCCAAACGCTTAACCAGAATGGCCTAGGGAAAAAATACACATACCGTTGTAATCGGGCGAGTTTCTACTTGCAGATACAATAGGAATTTTTGGGTTAGGTCAATCCGTTCGCGAGATATGGGAGTTTGAAACTAAGAAATGGTTGAGAAGACCACAAATTTTTCGCAATTCTGCTGCTCCAAACGCTTAACCAGAATGGACTAGGGAAAAAATACGCATACCGTTGTAATCGGGCGAGCTTCTACTTTCAACGCAACAGGAATTTTTGGGTTAGGTCTATCCGTTCGCGAGATATGGGAGTTTGAAGCCAAGAAATGGTTGAGAAGGCATACAATTTTTCGCAATTCTGCTGATCCAAACGCTTAACCAGAATGCCCTAGGGAAAAAATACACATACCAATGTAGTCGGGCGAGTTTCAACTTTCAGATACAATAGGAATTTCTGGGTTAGGTCAATCCGTTCGCGAGATATGGGAGTTTGAAGACAAGAAATGGTTGAGAAGGCAAAAAACTTTTCGCAATTCTGCTGCTCCAAACGCTTAACCAGAATGGCCTAGGGAAAAAATACACATACCGATGTAATCGGGCGAGTTTCTACTTGCAGATACAATAGGAATTTTTGGGTTAGGTCAATCCGTTCGCGAGATATGGGAGTTTGAAGCTAAGAAATGGTGGAGAAGGCAAAAAATTTTTCGCAATTCTGCCGCGACAAACGCTTAACCAGAATGGCCTAGGGAAAAAATACACATACCGTTGTAATCGGGCGACTTTCTACTTTCAGACGCAGCAGGAACTTCTGGGTTTGGTCAATCCGTTCGCGAGATATGGGAGTTTGAAGCTAAGAAATGGTTGAGAAGACAACAAATTTTTCGCAATTCTGCTGCTCCAAACGCTTAACCAGAATGGCCTAGGGAAAAAATACACATACCGTTGTAATCGGGCGAGTTTCTACTTGCAGATACAATAGGAATTTTTGGGTTAGGTCAATCCGTTCGCGAGATATGGGAGTTTGAAACTAAGAAATGGTTGAGAAGACCACAAATTTTTCGCAATTCTGCTGCTCCAAACGCTTAACCAGAATGGACTAGGGAAAAAATACGCATACCGTTGTAATCGGGCGAGCTTCTACTTTCAACGCAACAGGAATTTTTGGGTTAGGTCTATCCGTTCGCGAGATATGGGAGTTTGAAGCCAAGAAATGGTTGAGAAGGCATACAATTTTTCGCAATTCTGCTGATCCAAACGCTTAACCAGAATGCCCTAGGGAAAAAATACACATACCAATGTAGTCGGGCGAGTTTCAACTTTCAGATACAATAGGAATTTCTGGGTTAGGTCAATCCGTTCGCGAGATATGGGAGTTTGAAGACAAGAAATGGTTGAGAAGGCAAAAAACTTTTCGCAATTCTGCTGCTCCAAACGCTTAACCAGAATGGCCTAGGGAAAAAATACACATACCGATGTAATCGGGCGAGTTTCTACTTGCAGATACAATAGGAATTTTTGGGTTAGGTCAATCCGTTCGCGAGATATGGGAGTTTGAAGCTAAGAAATGGTGGAGAAGGCAAAAAATTTTTCGCAATTCTGCCGCGACAAACGCTTAACCAGAATGGCCTAGGGAAAAAATACACATACCGTTGTAATCGGGCGACTTTCTACTTTCAGACGCAGCAGGAACTTCTGGGTTTGGTCAATCCGTTCGCGAGATATGGGAGTTTGAAGCTAAGAAATGGTTGAGAAGACAACAAATTTTTCGCAATTCTGCTGCTCCAAACGCTTAACCAGAATGGCCTAGGGAAAAAATACACATACCGTTGTAATCGGGTGAGTTTCTACTTTCAGATGCCATAGGAATTTTTGGGTTAGGTCAATCCGTTCGCGAGATATGGGAGTTTGAAGCCAAGAAATGGTTAAGAAGGCAAGAAATTTTTCGCAATTCTGCTGCTCCAAACGCTTAACCAAAATGCCCTAGGGAAAAAATACGCATATCGTTGTAATCGGGCGAGTTCCTACTTTCAGACGCAGCAGGAACTTCTGGGTTTGGTCAATCCGTTCGCGAGATATGGGAGTTTGAAGCTAAGAAATGGTTGAGAAGACAACAAATTCTTCGCACTTCTGCTGCTCCAAACGCTTAACCAGAATGGCCTAGGGAAAAAATACACATAGCGTTGTAATCGGGCGAGTTTCTACTTTCAGAAGCAACAGAAATTTTTGGGTTAGGTCAATCCGTTCGCGAGATATGGGAGTTTGAAGCCAAGAAATGGTTGAGAAGGCAAAAAATTTTTCGCAATTCTGCTGCTCCAAGCGCTTAACCAGAATGCCCTAGGGAAAAAATACGCATATCGTTGTAATCGGGCGAGTTCCTACTTTCAGACGCAGCAGGAACTTCTGGGTTTGGTCAATCCGTTCGCGAGATATGGGAGTTTGAAGCCAAGAAATGGTTGAGAAGGCAAAAAATTTTTCGCACTTCTGCTGCTCCAAACACTTAACCAGAATGGCCTAGGGAAAAAATACGCATACCGTTGTAATCGGGCGTGTTTCTACTTTCAGAGGCAGCAGGAACTTTTGGGTTCGGTCAATCCGATCGCGAGATATGGGACTTTGAAGCTAAGAAATGGTTGAGAAGACAACAAATTTTTCGCACTTCTGCTGCTCCAAACGCTTAACCAGAATGGCCTAGGGAAAAAATACGTTTACCTTTGTAATCGGGCGAGCTTCTACTTTCAGACGCAGCAGGAATTTTTGGGTTTGGTCTATCCGTTCGCGAGATATGGGACTTTGAAGCTAAGAAACGGTTGAGAAGGCAAAAAATTTTTCGCAATTCTGCTGCTCCAAACGCTTAACCAGAATGGCCTCGGGAAAAAATACACATAACGTTGTAATGGGGCGAGTTTCTACTTTCAGATGCAATAGGAATTTTTGGGTTAGGTCAATCCGTTCGCCAGATATGGGAGTTTGAAGCTAAGAAATGGTTGAGAAGACAATAAATTTTTCGCACATCTGCTGCTCCAATCGCTTAACCAGAATGGCCTATGGGAAAAATACACGTACCGTTGTAATCGGGCGAGTTTCTACTTTCAGATGCAATAGGAATTTTTGGGTTATGTCAATCCATTCGCGAGATATGAGAGTTTAAAGACAAGAAATGGTTGAGAAGGCAAAACATTTTTCGCAATTCTGCTGCTCCAAACGCTTAACCAGAATGGCCTAGGGTAAAAATACGCATATCGTTATAATCGGGGCGAGTTTCTACTTTCAGACGCAGCAGGAATTTTTGGGTTTGGTCAATCCGTTCGCGAGATATGGGAGTTTGAAGCTAAGAAATGGTTGAGAAGACAACAAATTTTTCGCAATTCTGCTGCTCCAAACGCTTAACCAGAATGGACTAGGGAAAAAATACACATACCGTTGTAATCGGGCGAGTTTCTACTTTCACACGCAACAGGAATTTTTGGGTTAGGTCTATCCGTTGACGAGATATGGGAGTTTGAAGCCAAGAAATGGTCGAGAAGGCATACAATTTTTCGCAATTCTGCTGATCCAAACGCTTAACCAGAATGCCCTAGGGAAAAAATACACATACCGCTGTAGTCGGGCGAGTTTCAACTTTCAGATGCAATAGGAATTTTTGGGTTAGGTCAATCCGTTCGCGAGATATGGGAGTTTGAAGACAAGAAATGGTTGAGAAGGCAAAAAAACTTTTCGCAATTCTGCTGCTCCAAACGCTTAACCAGAATGGCCAAGGAAAAAATACACATACCGTTGTAATCGGGCGAGTTTCTACTTTCAGATACAATAGGAATTTTTGGGTTAGGTCAATCCGTTCGCGAGATATGGGAGTTTGAAGCTAAGAAATGGTTGAGAAGGCAAAAAATTTTTCGCAATTCTGCCGCGCCAAACGCTTAACCAGAATGGCCTAGGGAAAAAATACACATACCGTTGTAATTGGGCGAGTTTCTACTTTCAGATGCAACAGGAATTTTTGGGTTAGGTCAATCCGTTCGCGAGGTATGGGAGTTTGAAGCCAAGAAATGGTTGAGGAGGCAAAAAATTTTTCGCACTTCTGCTGCTCCAAACGCTTAACCAGAATGGCCTAGGGAAAAAATACGCATACCGTTGTAATCGGGCGTGTTTCTACTTTCAGACGAAGCAGGAATTTTTGGGTTCGGTCAATCCGTTCGCGAGATATGGGACTTTGAAGCTAAGTAATGGTTGAGAAGACAACAAATTTTTCGCATTTCTGCTGCTCCAAACGCTTAACCAGAATGGCCTAGGGAAAAAATACGCATACCGTTGTAATCGGGCGAGCTTCTACTTTCAGACGCAGCAGGAATTTTTGGGTTTGGTCAATCCGTTCGCGAGATATGGGACTTTGAAACTAAGAAATGGTTGAGAAGGCAAAAAATTTTTCGCAATTCTGCTGCTCCAAACGCTTAACCAGAATGGCCTCGGGAAAAAATACACATAACGTTGTAATGGGGCGAGTTTCTACTTTCAGATGCAATAGGAATTTTTGGGTTAGGTCAATCCGTTCGCGAGATATGGGAGTTTGAAGCTAAGAAATGGTTGAGAAGACAATAAATTTTTCGCACATCTGATGCTCCAATCGCTTAACCAGAATGGCCTAAGGGAAAAATACACGTACCGTTGTAATCGGGCGAGTTTCTACTTTCAGATGCAATAGGAATTTTTGGGTTTTGTCAATCCATTCGCGAGATATGAGAGTTTGAAGACAAGAAATGGTTGAGAAGGCAAAACATTTTTCGCAATTCTGCTGCTCCAAACGCTTAACCAGAATGGCCTAGGGAAAAAATACACATACCGTTGTAATCGGGCGAGTTTCTACTTGCAGATACAATAGGAATTTTTGGGTTAGGTCAATCCGTTCGCGAGATATGGGAGTTTGAAACTAAGAAATGGTTGAGAAGACAACAAATTTTTCGCAATTCTGCTGCTCCAAACGCTTAACCAGAATGGACTAGGGAAAAAATACGCATACCGTTGTAATCGGGCGAGCTTCTACTTTCAACGCAACAGGAATTTTTGGGTTAGGTCTATCCGTTCGCGAGATATGGGAGTTTGAAGCCAAGAAATGGTTGAGAAGGTATACAATTTTTCGCAATTCTGCTGATCCAAACGCTTAACCAGAATGCCCTAGGGAAAAAATACACATACCAATGTAGTCGGGCGAGTTTCAACTTTCAGATGCAATAGGAATTTCTGGGTTAGGTCAATCCGTTCGCGAGATATGGGAGTTTGAAGACAAGAAATGGTTGAGAAGGCAAAAAACTTTTCGCAATTCTGCTGCTCCAAACGCTTAACCAGAATGGCCTAGGGAAAAAATACACATACCGATGTAATCGGGCGAGTTTCTACTTGCAGATACAATAGGAATTTTTGGGTTAGGTCAACCCGTTCGCGAGATATGGGAGTTTGAAGCTAAGAAATGGTGGAGAAGGCAAAAAATTTTTCGCAATTCTGCCGCGACAAACGCTTAACCAGAATGGCCTAGGGAAAAAATACACATACCGTTGTAATCGGGCGACTTTCTACTTTCAGACGCAGCAGGAACATCTGGGTTTGGTCAATCCGTTCGCGAGATATGGGAGTTTGAAACTAAGAAATGGTTGAGAAGACAACAAATTTTTCGCAATTCTGCTGCTCCAAACGCTTAACCAGAATGGCCTAGGGAAAAAATACACATACCGTTGTAATCGGGTGAGTTTCTACTTTCAGATGCCATAGGAATTTTTGGGTTAGGTCAATCCGTTCGCGAGATATGGGAGTTTGAAGCCAAGAAATGGTTAAGAAGGCAAGAAATTTTTCGCAATTCTGCTGCTCCAAACGCTTAACCAAAATGACCTAGGAAAAAAATACGCATATCGTTGTAATCGGGCGAGTTCCTACTTTCAGACGCAGCAGGAACTTCTGGTTTGGTCAATCCGTTCGCGAGATATGGGAGTTTGAAGACAAGAAATGGTTGAGAAGGCAAAAAACTTTTCGCAATTCTGCTGCTCCAAACGCTTAACCAGAATGGCCAAGGAAAAAATACACATACCGTTGTAATCGGGCGAGTTTCTACTTTCAGATACAATAGGAATTTTTGGGTTAGGTCAATCCGTTCGCGAGATATGGGAGTTTGAAGCTAAGAAATGGTTGAGAAGGCAAAAAATTTTTCGCAATTCTGCCGCGCCAAACGCTTAACCAGAATGGCCTAGGGAAAAAATACACATACCGTTGTAATTGGGCGAGTTTCTACTTTCAGATGCAACAGGAATTTTTGGGTTAGGTCAATCCGTTCGCGAGATATGGGAGTTTGAAGCCAAGAAATGGTTGAGGAGGCAAAAAATTTTTCGCACTTCTGCTGCTCCAAACGCTTAACCAGAATGGCCTAGGGAAAAAATACGCATACCGTTGTAATCGGGCGTGTTTCTACTTTCAGACGAAGCAGGAATTTTTGGGTTCGGTCAATCCGTTCGCGAGATATGGGACTTTGAAGCTAAGTAATGGTTGAGAAGACAACAAATTTTTCGCATTTCTGCTGCTCCAAACGCTTAACCAGAATGGCCTAGGGAAAAAATACGCATACCGTTGTAATCGGGCGAGCTTCTACTTTCAGACGCAGCAGGAATTTTTGGGTTCGGTCAATCCGTTCGCGAGATATGGGACTTTGAAACTAAGAAATGGTTGAGAAGGCAAAAAATTTTTCGCAATTCTGCTGCTCCAAACGCTTAACCAGAATGGCCTCGGGAAAAAATACACATAACGTTGTAATGGGGCGAGTTTCTAGTTTCAGATGCAATAGGAATTTTTGGGTTAGGTCAATCCGTTCGCGAGATATGGGAGTTTGAAGCTAAGAAATGGTTGAGAAGACAATAAATTTTTCGCACATCTGCTGCTCCAATCGCTTAACCAGAATGGCCTAAGGGAAAAATACACGTACCGTTGTAATCGGGCGAGTTTCTACTTTCAGATGCAATAGGAATTTTTGGGTTATGTCAATCCATTCGCGAGATATGAGAGTTTGAAGACAAGAAATGGTTGAGAAGGCAAAACATTTTTCGCAATTCTGCTGCTCCAAACGCTTAACCAGAATGGCCTAGGGAAAAAATACACATACCGTTGTAATCGGGCGAGTTTCTACTTGCAGATACAATAGGAATTTTTGGGTTAGGTCAATCCGTTCGCGAGATATGGGAGTTTGAAACTAAGAAATGGTTGAGAAGACAACAAATTTTTCGCAATTCTGCTGCTCCAAACGCTTAACCAGAATGGACTAGGGAAAAAATACGCATACCGTTGTAATCGGGCGAGCTTCTACTTTCAACGCAACAGGAATTTTTGGGTTAGGTCTATCCGTTCGCGAGATATGGGAGTTTGAAGCCAAGAAATGGTTGAGAAGGCATACAATTTTTCGCAATTCTGCTGATCCAAACGCTTAACCAGAATGCCCTAGGGAAAAAATACACATACCAATGTAGTCGGGCGAGTTTCAACTTTCAGATGCAATAGGAATTTCTGGGTTAGGTCAATCCGTTCGCGAGATATGGGAGTTTGAAGACAAGAAATGGTTGAGAAGGCAAAAAACTTTTCGCAATTCTGCTGCTCCAAACGCTTAACCAGAATGGCCTAGGGAAAAAATACACATACCGATGTAATCGGGCGAGTTTCTACTTGCAGATACAATAGGAATTTTTGGGTTAGGTCAATCCGTTCGCGAGATATGGGAGTTTGAAGCTAAGAAATGGTGGAGAAGGCAAAAAATTTTTCGCAATTCTGCCGCGACAAACGCTTAACCAGAATGGCCTAGGGAAAAAATACACATACCGTGTTAATCGGGCGACTTTCTACTTTCAGACGCAGCAGGAACTTCTGGGTTTGGTCAATCCGTTCCTGAGATATGGGAGTTTGAAACTAAGAAATGGTTGAGAAGACAACAAATTTTTCGCAATTCTGCTGCTCCAAACGCTTAACCAGAATGGCCTAGGGAAAAAATACACATACCGTTGTAATCGGGTGAGTTTCTACTTTCAACGCAACAGGAATTTTTGGGTTAGGTCTATCCGTTCGCGAGATATGGGAGTTTGAAGCCAAGAAATGGTTAAGAAGGCAAGAAATTTTTCGCAATTCTGCTGCTCCAAACGCTTAACCAAAATGCCCTAGGGAAAAAATACGCATATCGTTGTAATCGGGCGAGTTCCTACTTTCAGACGCAGCAGGAACTTCTGGGTTTGGTCAATCCGTTCGCGAGATATGGGAGTTTGAAGCTAAGAAATGGTTGAGAAGACAACAAATTCTTCGCACTTCTGCTGCTCCAAACGCTTAACCAGAATGGCCTAGGGAAAAAATACACATAGCGTTGTAATCGGGCGAGTTTCTACTTTCAGAAGCAACAGAAATTTTTGGGTTAGGTCAATCCGTTCGCGAGATATGGGAGTTTGAAGCCAAGAAATGGTTGAGAAGGCAAAAAATTTTTCGCAATTCTGCTGCTCCAAGCGCTTAACCAGAATGCCCTAGGGAAAAAATACGCATATCGTTGTAATCGGGCGAGTTCCTACTTTCAGACGCAGCAGGAACTTCTGGGTTTGGTCAATCCGTTCGCGAGATATGGGAGTTTGAAGCCAAGAAATGGTTGAGAAGGCAAAAAATTTTTCGCACTTCTGCTGCTCCAAACACTTAACCAGAATGGCCTAGGGAAAAAATACGCATACCGTTGTAATCGGGCGTGTTTCTACTTTCAGAGGCAGCAGGAACTTTTGGGTTCGGTCAATCCGATCGCGAGATATGGGACTTTGAAGCTAAGAAATGGTTGAGAAGACAACAAATTTTTCGCACTTCTGCTGCTCCAAACGCTTAACCAGAATGGCCTAGGGAAAAAATACGCATACCGTTGTAATCGGGCGAGCTTCTACTTTCAGACGCAGCAGGAATTTTTGGGTTTGGTCAATCCGTTCGCGAGATATGGGACTTTGAAACTAAGAAATGGTTGAGAAGGCAAAAAATTTTTCGCAATTCTGCTGCTCCAAACGCTTAACCAGAATGGCCTCGGGAAAAAATACACATACCGTTGTAATGGGGCGAGTTTCTACTATCAGATGCAACAGGAATTTTTGGGTTAGGTCAATCCGTTCGCGAGATATGGGAGTTTGAAGCCAAGAAATGGTTGAGAAGGCAAAAAATTTTTCGCACTTCTGCTGCTCCAAACACTTAACCAGAATGGCCTAGGGAAAAAATACGCATACCGTTGTAATCGGGCGTGTTTCTACTTTCAGAGGCAGCAGGAATTTTTGGGTTCGGTCAATCCGTTCGCGAGATATGGGACATTGAAGCTAAGAAATGGTTGAGAAGACAACAAATTTTTCGCACATCTGCTGCTCCAATCGCTTAACCAGAATGGCCTAAGGGGAAAATACACGTAACTTTGTAATCGGGCGAGTTTCTACTTTCAGATGCAATAGGAATTTTTGGGTTATGTCAATCCATTCGCGAGATATGAGAGTTTGAAGACAAGAAATGGTTGAGAAGGCAAAACATTTTTCGCAATTCTGCTGCTCCAAACGCTTAACCAGAATGGCCTAGGGAAAAAATACGCATATCGTTATAATCAGGCGAGTTTCTACTTTCAGACGCAGCAGGAATTTTTGGGTTTGGTCAATCCGTTCGCGAGATATGGGAGTTTGAAGCTAAGAAATGGTTGAGAAGACAACAAATTTTTCGCAATTCTGCTGCTCCAAACGCTTAACCAGAATGGCGTGGGGAAAAAATACACATACCGTTGTAATCGGGCGAGTTTCTACTTTCAGATGCAACAGGAATCTTTGGGTTACGTCAATCCGTTCGCGAGATATGGGAGTTTGAAGCTAAGAAATGGTTGAGAAGACAACAAATTTTTCGCACTTCTGCTGCTCCAAACGCTTAACCAGAATGGCCTAGGGAAAAAATACACATACCGTTGTAATCGGGCGAGTTTCTACTTTCAGATACAATAGGAATTTTTGGGTTAGGTCCATCCGTTCGCGAGATATGGGAGTTTGAAGCTAAGAAATGGTTGAGAAGGCAAAAAATTTTTCGCAATTCTGCCGCGCCAAACGCTTAACCAGAATGGCCTAGGGAAAAAATACACATACCGTTGTAATCGGGCGAGTTTCTACTTGCAGATACAATAGGAATTTTTGGGTTAGGTCAATCCGTTCGCGAGATATGGGAGTTTGAAGCTAAGAAATGGTTGAGAAGGCAAAAAATTTTTCGCAATTCTGCCGCGACAAACGCTTAACCAGAATGGCCTAGGGAAAAAATACACATACCGTTGTAATCGGGCGAGTTTCTACTTTCAGACGCAGCAGGAACTTCTGGGTTTCGTCAATCCGTTCGCGAGATATGGGAGTTTGAAGCTAAGAAATGGTTGAGAAGACAACAAATTTTTCGCACTTCTGCTGCTCCAAACGCTTAACCAGAATGGCCTAGGGAAAAAAATACACATAACGTTGTAATCGGGCGAGTTTCTACTTTCAGATGCAATAGGAAATTTTGGGTCACGTCAATCCGTTCGCGAGATATGGGAGTTTGAAGCTAAGAAATGGTTGAGAAGACAACAAATTTTTCGCACTTCTGCTGCTCCAAACGCTTAACCAGAATGGCCTAGGGAAAAAATACACATACCGCTGTAATCGGGCGAGTTTCTACTTTCAGGTGCAACAGGAATTTTTGGGTTATGTCAATCCGTTCGCGAGATATGGGACTTTGAAGCCAAGAAATGGGTGAGAAGGCAAAAAAATTTTCGCAATTCTGCTGCTCCATACACTTAACCAGAATGGCCTAGGGAAAAAATACAAATACGTTTGTAATCGGGCGAGTTTCTACTTTCAGATGCAATAGGAATTTTTGGGTTAGGTCAATCCGTTCGCGAGATATGGGAGTTTGAAGCCAAGAAATGGTTGAGAAGACAACAAATTTTTCGCACTTCTGCTTCTCCAAACGCTTAACCAGAATGGCCTAGGGAAAAAATACACATACCGTTGTAATCGGGCGAGTTTCTACTTTCAGATGCAACAGGAATCTTTGGGTTACGTCAATCCGTTCGCGAGATATGGGAGTTTGAAGCTAAGAAATGGTTGAGAAGACAACAAATTTTTCGCACTTCTGCTGCTCCAAACGCTTAACCAGAATGGCCTAGGGAAAAAATACACATACCGTTGTAATCGGGCGAGTTTCTACTTTCAGATACAATAGGAATTTTTGGGTTAGGTCCATCCGTTCGCGAGATATGGGAGTTTGAAGCTAAGAAATGGTTGAGAAGGCAAAAAATTTTTCGCAATTCTGCCGCGCCAAACGCTTAACCAGAATGGCCTAGGGAAAAAATACACATACCGTTGTAATCGGGCGAGTTTCTACTTGCAGATACAATAGGAATTTTTGGGTTAGGTCAATCCGTTCGCGAGATATGGGAGTTTGAAGCTAAGAAATGGTTGAGAAGGCAAAAAATTTTTCGCAATTCTGCCGCGACAAACGCTTAACCAGAATGGCCTAGGGAAAAAATACACATACCGTTGTAATCGGGCGAGTTTCTACTTTCAGACGCAGCAGGAACTTCTGGGTTTCGTCAATCCGTTCGCGAGATATGGGAGTTTGAAGCTAAGAAATGGTTGAGAAGACAACAAATTTTTCGCACTTCTGCTGCTCCAAACGCTTAACCAGAATGGCCTAGGGAAAAAAATACACATAACGTTGTAATCGGGCGAGTTTCTACTTTCAGATGCAATAGGAAATTTTGGGTCACGTCAATCCGTTCGCGAGATATGGGAGTTTGAAGCTAAGAAATGGTTGAGAAGACAACAAATTTTTCGCACTTCTGCTGCTCCAAACGCTTAACCAGAATGGCCTAGGGAAAAAATACACATACCGCTGTAATCGGGCGAGTTTCTACTTTCAGGTGCAACAGGAATTTTTGGGTTATGTCAATCCGTTCGCGAGATATGGGACTTTGAAGCCAAGAAATGGGTGAGAAGGCAAAAAAATTTTCGCAATTCTGCTGCTCCATACACTTAACCAGAATGGCCTAGGGAAAAAATACAAATACGTTTGTAATCGGGCGAGTTTCTACTTTCAGATGCAATAGGAATTTTTGGGTTAGGTCAATCCGTTCGCGAGATATGGGAGTTTGAAGCCAAGAAATGGTTGAGAAGACAACAAATTTTTCGCACTTCTGCTTCTCCAAACGCTTAACCAGAATGGCCTAGGGAAAAAATACACATACCGTTGTAATCGGGCGAGTTTCTACTTTCAGATACAATAGGAATTTTTGGGTTAGGTCAATCCGTTCGCGAGATATGGGAGTTTGAAGCTAAGAAATGGTTGAGAAGGCAAAAGATTTTTCGCAATTCTGCGCGCCAAACGCTTAACCAGAATGGCCTAGGGAAAAAATACACATACCGTTGTAATCGGGCGAGTTTCTACTTTCAGACGCAGCAGGAACTTCTGGGTTTGGTCAATCCGTTCGCGAGATATGGGAGTTTGAAGACAAGAAATGGTTGAGAAGGCAAAAAATTTTTCACAATTCTGCTGCTCCAAACGCTTAACCAGAATGGCCTAGGAAAAAAATACACATACCGTTGTAATCGGGCGAGTTTCTACTTTCAGATGCAATAGGAATTTTTGGGTTATGTCAATCCATTCGCGAGATATGAGAGTTTGAAGACAAGAAATGGTTGAGAAGGCAAAACATTTTTCGCAATTCTGCTGCTCCAAACGCTTAACCAGAATGGCCTAGGGAAAAAATACGCATATCGTTATAATCGGGCGAGTTTCTACTTTCAGACGCAGCAGGAATTTTTGGGTTTGGTCAATCCGTTCGCGAGATATGGGAGTTTGAAGCTAAGAAATGGTTGAGAAGGCAAAAAATTTTTCGCAATTCTGCCGCGCCAAACGCTTAACCAGAATGGCCTAGGGAAAAAATACACATACCGTTGTAATCGGGCGAGTTTCTACTTTCAGATGCAGCAGGAACTTCTGGGTTTGGTCAATCCGTTCGCGAGATATGGGAGTTTGAAGCTAAGAAATGGTTGAGAAGACAACAAATTCTTCGCACTTCTGCTGCTCCAAACGCTTAACCAGAATGGCCTAGGGAAAAAATACACATAGCGTTGTAATCGGGCGAGTTTCTACTTTCAGACGCAACAGGAATTTTTGGGTTAGGTCAATCCGTTCGCGAGATATGGGAGTTTGAAGCCAAGAAATGGTTGAGAAGGCAAAAATTTTTTCGCAATTCTGCTGCTCCAAACGCTTAACCAGAATGGCCTAGGGAAAAAATACGCATACCGTTGTAATCGGGCGTGTTTCTACTTTAAGACGCAGCAGGAATTTTTGGGTTCGGTCAATCCGTTCGCGAGATATGGGACTATGAAGCTAAGAAATGGTTGAGAAGACAACAAATTTTTCGCAATTCTGCTGCTCCAAACGCTTAACCAGAATGGCCTAGGGGAAAAAATACGTATACCGTTTTAATCGGGCGAGCTTCTACTTTCAGACGCAGCAGGAATTTTTGGGTTTGGTCTATCCGTTCGCGAGATATGGGAGTTTGAAGACAAGAAATGGTTGAGAAGGCAAAAAACTTTTCGCAATTCTGCTGCTCCAAACGCTTAACCAGAATGGCCAAGGAAAAAATACACATACCGTTGTAATCGGGCGAGTCTCTACTTTCAGATAAAATAGGAATTTTTGGGTTAGGTCAATCCGTTCGCGAGATATGGGGGTTTGAAGCTAAGAAATGGTTGAGAAGGCAAAAAATTTTTCGCAATTCTGCCGCGCCAAACGCTTAACCAGAATGGCCTAGGGAAAAAATACACATACCGTTGTAGTCGGGCGAGTTTCTACTTTCAGACGCAGCAGGAACTTCTGGGTTTGGTCAATCCGTTCGCGAGATATGGGAGTTTGAAGCTAAGAAATGGTTGAGAAGACAACAAATTCTTCGCACTTCTGCTGCTCCAAACGCTTAACCAGAATGGCCTAGTGTAAAAACACGCATACCGTTGTAATCGGGCGTGTTTCTACTTTCAGACGAAGCAGGAATTTTTGGGTTCGGTCAATCCGTTCGCAAGATATGGGACTTTGAAGCTAAGAAATGGTTGAGAAGACAACAAATTTTTCGCATTTCTGCTGCTCCAAACGCTTAACCAGAATGGCCTCGGGAAAAAATACACATAACGTTGTAATGGGGCGAGTTTCTACTTTCAGATGCAATAGGAATTTTTGGGTTAGGTCAATCCGTTCGCGAGATATGGGAGTTTGAAGCTAAGAAATGGTTGAGAAGACAATAAATTTTTCGCACATCTGCTGCTCCAATCGCTTAACCAGAATGGCCTAGGGAAAAAATACACATACCGTTGTAATGGGGCGAGTTTCCACTTTCAGATGCAACAGGAATTTTTGGGTTAGGTCAATCCGTTCGCGAGATATGGGAGTTTGAAGCCAAGAAATGGTTGAGAAGGCAAAAAATTTTTCGCAATTCTGCTGCTCCAAACGCTTAACCAGAATGGCCTAGGTAAAAAATACGCATATCGTTATAATCGGGCGAGTTTCTACTTTCAGACGCAGCAGGAATTTTTGGGTTTGGTCAATCCGTTCGCGAGATATGGGAGTTTGAAGCTAAGAAATGGTTGAGAAGACAACAAATTTTTCGCAATTCTGCTGCTCCAAACGCTTAACCAGAATGGCCTCGGGAAAAAATACACATAACGTTGTAATGGGGCAAGTTTCTACTTTCAGATGCAATAGGAATTTTTGGGTTAGGTCAATCCGTTCGCGAGATATGGGAGTTTGAAGCTAAGAAATGGTTGAGAAGACAATAAATTTTTCGCACATCTGCTGCTCCAATCGCTTAACCAGAATGGCCTAAGGGAAAAATACACGTACCGTTGTAATCGGGCGAGTTTCTACTTTCAGATGCAATAGGAATTTTTGGGTTATGTCAATCCATTCGCGAGATATGAGAGTTTGAAGACAAGAAATGGTTGAGAAGGCAAAACATTTTTCGCAATTCTGCTGCTCCAAACGCTTAACCAGAATGGCCTAGGGAAAAAATACGCATATCGTTATAATCGGGCGAGTTTCTACTTTCAGACGCAGCAGGAATTTTTGGGTTTGGTCAATCCGTTCGCGAGATATGGGAGTTTGAAGCTAAGAAATGGTTGAGAAGGCAAAAAATTTTTCGCAATTCTGCCGCGCCAAACGCTTAACCAGAATGGCCTAGGGAAAAAATACACATACCGTTGTAATCGGGCGAGTTTCTACTTTCAGATGCAGCAGGAACTTCTGGGTTTGGTCAATCCGTTCGCGAGATATGGGAGTTTGAAGCTAAGAAATGGTTGAGAAGACAACAAATTCTTCGCACTTCTGCTGCTCCAAACGCTTAACCAGAATGGCCTAGGGAAAAAATACACATAGCGTTGTAATCGGGCGAGTTTCTACTTTCAGACGCAACAGGAATTTTTGGGTTAGGTCAATCCGTTCGCGAGATATGGGAGTTTGAAGCCAAGAAATGGTTGAGAAGGCAAAAAATTTTTCGCAATTCTGCTGCTCCAAACGCTTAACCAGAATGGCCTAGGGAAAAAATACGCATACCGTTGTAATCGGGCGTGTTTCTACTTTAAGACGCAGCAGGAATTTTTGGGTTCGGTCAATCCGTTCGCGAGATATGGGACTATGAAGCTAAGAAATGGTTGAGAAGACAACAAATTTTTCGCAATTCTGCTGCTCCAAACGCTTAACCAGAATGGCCTAGGGGAAAAAATACGTATACCGTTTTAATCGGGCGAGCTTCTACTTTCAGACGCAGCAGGAATTTTTGGGTTTGGTCTATCCGTTCGCGAGATATGGGAGTTTGAAGACAAGAAATGGTTGAGAAGGCAAAAAACTTTTCGCAATTCTGCTGCTCCAAACGCTTAACCAGAATGGCCAAGGAAAAAATACACATACCGTTGTAATCGGGCGAGTCTCTACTTTCAGATAAAATAGGAATTTTTGGGTTAGGTCAATCCGTTCGCGAGATATGGGGGTTTGAAGCTAAGAAATGGTTGAGAAGGCAAAAAATTTTTCGCAATTCTGCCGCGCCAAACGCTTAACCAGAATGGCCTAGGGAAAAAATACACATACCGTTGTAGTCGGGCGAGTTTCTACTTTCAGACGCAGCAGGAACTTCTGGGTTTGGTCAATCCGTTCGCGAGATATGGGAGTTTGAAGCTAAGAAATGGTTGAGAAGACAACAAATTCTTCGCACTTCTGCTGCTCCAAACGCTTAACCAGAATGGCCTAGGGAAAAAATACACATACCGTTGTAATGGGGCGAGTTTCCACTTTCAGATGCAACAGGAATTTTTGGGTTAGGTCAATCCGTTCGCGAGATATGGGAGTTTGAAGCCAAGAAATGGTTGAGAAGGCAAAAAATTTTTCGCACTTCTGCTGCTCCAAACGATTAACCAGAATGGCCTAGGGTAAAAACACGCATACCGTTGTAATCGGGCGTGTTTCTACTTTCAGACGAAGCAGGAATTTTTGGGTTCGGTCAATCCGTTCGCAAGATATGGGACTTTGAAGCTAAGAAATGGTTGAGAAGACAACAAATTTTTCGCATTTCTGCTGCTCCAAACGCTTAACCAGAATGGCCTCGGGAAAAAATACACATAACGTTGTAATGGGGCGAGTTTCCACTTTCAGATGCAACAGGAATTTTTGGGTTAGGTCAATCCGTTCGCGAGATATGGGAGTTTGAAGCCAAGAAATGGTTGAGAAGGCAAAAAATTTTTCGCACTTCTGCTGCTCCAAACGATTAACCAGAATGGCCTAGGGTAAAAACACGCATACCGTTGTAATCGGGCGTGTTTCTACTTTCAGACGAAGCAGGAATTTTTGGGTTCGGTCAATCCGTTCGCAAGATATGGGACTTTGAAGCTAAGAAATGGTTGAGAAGGCAAAAAATTTTTCGCAATTCTGCTGCTCCAAACGCTTAACCAGAATGGCCTAGGTAAAAAATACGCATATCGTTATAATCGGGCGAGTTTCTACTTTCAGACGCAGCAGGAATTTTTGGGTTTGGTCAATCCGTTCGCGAGATATGGGAGTTTGAAGCTAAGAAATGGTTGAGAAGACAACAAATTTTTCGCAATTCTGCTGCTCCAAACGCTTAACCAGAATGGACTAGGGAAAAAATACACATACCGTTGTTATCGGGCGAGTTTCTACTTTCACACGCAACAGGAATTTTTGGGTTAGGTCTATCCGTTGACGAGATATGGGAGTTTGAAGCCAAGAAATGGTCGAGAAGGCATACAATTTTTCGCAATTCTGCTGATCCAAACGCTTAACCAGAATGCCCTAGGGAAAAAATACACATACCGCTGTAGTCGGGCGAGTTTCAACTTTCAGATGCAATAGGAATTTTTGGGTTAGGTCAATCCGTTCGCGAGATATGGGAGTTTGAAGACAAGAAATGGTTGAGAAGGCAAAAAATTTTTCACAATTCTGCCGCGCCAAACGCTTAACCAGAATGGCCTAGGGAAAACATACACATACCGTTGTAGTCGGGCGAGTTTCTACTTTCAGACGCAGCAGGAACTTCAGGGTTTGGTCAATCCGTTCGCGAGATATGGGAGTTTGAAGCTAAGAAATGGTTGAGAAGACAACAAATTCTTCGCACTTCTGCTGCTCCAAACGCTTAACCAGAATGGCCTAGGGAAAAAATACACATACCGTTGTAATGGGGCGAGTTTCCACTTTCAGATGCAACAGGAATTTTTGGGTTAGGTCAATCCGTTCGCGAGATATGGGAGTTTGAAGCCAAGAAATGGTTGAGAAGGCAAAAAATTTTTCGCACTTCTGCTGCTCCAAACGATTAACCAGAATGGCCTAGGGTAAAAAATACGTATACCGTTTTAATCGGGCGAGCTTCTACTTTCAGACGCAGCAGGAATTTTTGGGTTTGGTCTATCCGTTCGCGAGATATGGGAGTTTGAAGACAAGAAATGGTTGAGAAGGCAAAAAACTTTTCGCAATTCTGCTGCTCCAAACGCTTAACCAGAATGGCCAAGGAAAAAATACACATACCGTTGTAATCGGGCGAGTCTCTACTTTCAGATAAAATAGGAATTTTTGGGTTCGGTCAATCCGTTCGCGAGATATGGGACTATGAAGCTAAGAAATGGTTGAGAAGACAACAAATTTTTCGCAATTCTGCTGCTCCAAACGCTTAACCAGAATGGCCTAGGGGAAAAAATACGTATACCGTTTTAATCGGGCGAGCTTCTACTTTCAGACGCAGCAGGAATTTTTGGGTTTGGTCTATCCGTTCGCGAGATATGGGAGTTTGAAGACAAGAAATGGTTGAGAAGGCAAAAAACTTTTCGCAATTCTGCTGCTCCAAACGCTTAACCAGAATGGCCAAGGAAAAAATACACATACCGTTGTAATCGGGCGAGTCTCTACTTTCAGATAAAATAGGAATTTTTGGGTTAGGTCAATCCGTTCGCGAGATATGGGGGTTTGAAGCTAAGAAATGGTTGAGAAGGCAAAAAATTTTTCGCAATTCTGCCGCGCCAAACGCTTAACCAGAATGGCCTAGGGAAAAAATACACATACCGTTGTAGTCGGGCGAGTTTCTACTTTCAGACGCAGCAGGAACTTCTGGGTTTGGTCAATCCGTTCGCGAGATATGGGAGTTTGAAGCTAAGAAATGGTTGAGAAGACAACAAATTCTTCGCACTTCTGCTGCTCCAAACGCTTAACCAGAATGGCCTAGGGAAAAAATACACATACCGTTGTAATGGGGCGAGTTTCCACTTTCAGATGCAACAGGAATTTTTGGGTTAGGTCAATCCGTTCGCGAGATATGGGAGTTTGAAGCCAAGAAATGGTTGAGAAGGCAAAAAATTTTTCGCACTTCTGCTGCTCCAAACGATTAACCAGAATGGCCTAGGGTAAAAACACGCATACCGTTGTAATCGGGCGTGTTTCTACTTTCAGACGAAGCAGGAATTTTTGGGTTCGGTCAATCCGTTCGCAAGATATGGGACTTTGAAGCTAAGAAATGGTTGAGAAGACAACAAATTTTTCGCATTTCTGCTGCTCCAAACGCTTAACCAGAATGGCCTCGGGAAAAAATACACATAACGTTGTAATGGGGCGAGTTTCCACTTTCAGATGCAACAGGAATTTTTGGGTTAGGTCAATCCGTTCGCGAGATATGGGAGTTTGAAGCCAAGAAATGGTTGAGAAGGCAAAAAATTTTTCGCACTTCTGCTGCTCCAAACGATTAACCAGAATGGCCTAGGGTAAAAACACGCATACCGTTGTAATCGGGCGTGTTTCTACTTTCAGACGAAGCAGGAATTTTTGGGTTCGGTCAATCCGTTCGCAAGATATGGGACTTTGAAGCTAAGAAATGGTTGAGAAGGCAAAAAATTTTTCGCAATTCTGCTGCTCCAAACGCTTAACCAGAATGGCCTAGGTAAAAAATACGCATATCGTTATAATCGGGCGAGTTTCTACTTTCAGACGCAGCAGGAATTTTTGGGTTTGGTCAATCCGTTCGCGAGATATGGGAGTTTGAAGCTAAGAAATGGTTGAGAAGACAACAAATTTTTCGCAATTCTGCTGCTCCAAACGCTTAACCAGAATGGACTAGGGAAAAAATACACATACCGTTGTTATCGGGCGAGTTTCTACTTTCACACGCAACAGGAATTTTTGGGTTAGGTCTATCCGTTGACGAGATATGGGAGTTTGAAGCCAAGAAATGGTCGAGAAGGCATACAATTTTTCGCAATTCTGCTGATCCAAACGCTTAACCAGAATGCCCTAGGGAAAAAATACACATACCGCTGTAGTCGGGCGAGTTTCAACTTTCAGATGCAATAGGAATTTTTGGGTTAGGTCAATCCGTTCGCGAGATATGGGAGTTTGAAGACAAGAAATGGTTGAGAAGGCAAAAAATTTTTCACAATTCTGCCGCGCCAAACGCTTAACCAGAATGGCCTAGGGAAAACATACACATACCGTTGTAGTCGGGCGAGTTTCTACTTTCAGACGCAGCAGGAACTTCAGGGTTTGGTCAATCCGTTCGCGAGATATGGGAGTTTGAAGCTAAGAAATGGTTGAGAAGACAACAAATTCTTCGCACTTCTGCTGCTCCAAACGCTTAACCAGAATGGCCTAGGGAAAAAATACACATACCGTTGTAATGGGGCGAGTTTCCACTTTCAGATGCAACAGGAATTTTTGGGTTAGGTCAATCCGTTCGCGAGATATGGGAGTTTGAAGCCAAGAAATGGTTGAGAAGGCAAAAAATTTTTCGCACTTCTGCTGCTCCAAACGATTAACCAGAATGGCCTAGGGTAAAAACACGCATACCGTTGTAATCGGGCGTGTTTCTACTTTCAGACGAAGCAGGAATTTTTGGGTTCGGTCAATCCGTTCGCAAGATATGGGACTTTGAAGCTAAGAAATGGTTGAGAAGGCAAAAAATTTTTCGCAATTCTGCTGCTCCAAACGCTTAACCAGAATGGCCTAGGTAAAAAATACGCATATCGTTATAATCGGGCGAGTTTCTACTTTCAGACGCAGCAGGAATTTTTGGGTTTGGTCAATCCGTTCGCGAGATATGGGAGTTTGAAGCTAAGAAATGGTTGAGAAGACAACAAATTTTTCGCAATTCTGCTGCACCAAACGCTTAACCAGAATGCCCTAGGGAAAAAATACGCATATCGTTGTAATCGGGCGAGTTCCTACTTTCAGACGCAGCAGGAGCTTCTGGGTTTGGTCAATCCGTTCGCGAGATATGGGAGTTTGAAGCTAAGAAATGGTTGAGAAGACATCAAATTCTTCGCACTTCTGCTGCTCCAAACGCTTAACCAGAATGGCCTAGGGAAAAAATACACATAGCGATGTAATCGGGCGTGTTTCTACTTTCAGACGCAACAGGAATTTTTGGGTTAGGTCAATCCGTTCGCGAGATATGGGAGTTTGAAGCCAAGAAATGGTTGAGAAGGCAAAAAATTTTTCGCAATTCTGCTGCTCCAAACGCTTAACCAGAATGGCCTAGGGAAAAAATACACATACCGTTGTAATCGGGCGAGTTTCTACTTTCAAATGCAACAGGAATTTTTGGGTTAGGTCAATCCGTTCGCGAGATATGGGAGTTTGAAGCCAAGAAATGGTTGAGAAGGCAAAAAATTTTTCGCAATTCTGCTGCTCCAAGCGCTCAACCAGAATGCCCTAGGGAAAAAATACGCATATCGTTGTAATCGGGCGAGTTCCTACTTTCAGACGCAGCAGGAACTTCTGGGTTTGGTCAATCCGTTCGCGAGATATGGGAGTTTGAAGCTAAGAAATGGTTGAGAAGACAACAAATTCTTCGCACTTCTGCTGCTCCAAACGCTTAACCAGAATGGCCTAGGGAAAAAATACACATACCGTTGTAATGGGGCGAGTTTCCACTTTCAGATGCAACAGGAATTTTTGGGTTAGGTCAATCCGTTCGCGAGATATGGGAGTTTGAAGCCAAGAAATGGTTGAGAAGGCAAAAAATTTTTCGCACTTCTGCTGCTCCAAACGATTAACCAGAATGGCCTAGGGTAAAAAATACGTATACCGTTTTAATCGGGCGAGCTTCTACTTTCAGACGCAGCAGGAATTTTTGGGTTTGGTCTATCCGTTCGCGAGATATGGGAGTTTGAAGACAAGAAATGGTTGAGAAGGCAAAAAACTTTTCGCAATTCTGCTGCTCCAAACGCTTAACCAGAATGGCCAAGGAAAAAATACACATACCGTTGTAATCGGGCGAGTCTCTACTTTCAGATAAAATTGGAATTTTTGGGTTCGGTCAATCCGTTCGCGAGATATGGGACTATGAAGCTAAGAAATGGTTGAGAAGACAACAAATTTTTCGCAATTCTGCTGCTCCAAACGCTTAACCAGAATGGCCTAGGGGAAAAAATACGTATACCGTTTTAATCGGGCGAGCTTCTACTTTCAGACGCAGCAGGAATTTTTGGGTTTGGTCTATCCGTTCGCGAGATATGGGAGTTTGAAGACAAGAAATGGTTGAGAAGGCAAAAAACTTTTCGCAATTCTGCTGCTCCAAACGCTTAACCAGAATGGCCAAGGAAAAAATACACATACCGTTGTAATCGGGCGAGTCTCTACTTTCAGATAAAATAGGAATTTTTGGGTTAGGTCAATCCGTTCGCGAGATATGGGGGTTTGAAGCTAAGAAATGGTTGAGAAGGCAAAAAATTTTTCGCAATTCTGCCGCGCCAAACGCTTAACCAGAATGGCCTAGGGAAAAAATACACATACCGTTGTAGTCGGGCGAGTTTCTACTTTCAGACGCAGCAGGAACTTCTGGGTTTGGTCAATCCGTTCGCGAGATATGGGAGTTTGAAGCTAAGAAATGGTTGAGAAGACAACAAATTCTTCGCACTTCTGCTGCTCCAAACGCTTAACCAGAATGGCCTAGGGAAAAAATACACATACCGTTGTAATGGGGCGAGTTTCCACTTTCAGATGCAACAGGAATTTTTGGGTTAGGTCAATCCGTTCGCGAGATATGGGAGTTTGAAGCCAAGAAATGGTTGAGAAGGCAAAAAATTTTTCGCACTTCTGCTGCTCCAAACGATTAACCAGAATGGCCTAGGGTAAAAACACGCATACCGTTGTAATCGGGCGTGTTTCTACTTTCAGACGAAGCAGGAATTTTTGGGTTCGGTCAATCCGTTCGCAAGATATGGGACTTTGAAGCTAAGAAATGGTTGAGAAGACAACAAATTTTTCGCATTTCTGCTGCTCCAAACGCTTAACCAGAATGGCCTCGGGAAAAAATACACATAACGTTGTAATGGGGCGAGTTTCCACTTTCAGATGCAACAGGAATTTTTGGGTTAGGTCAATCCGTTCGCGAGATATGGGAGTTTGAAGCCAAGAAATGGTTGAGAAGGCAAAAAATTTTTCGCACTTCTGCTGCTCCAAACGATTAACCAGAATGGCCTAGGGTAAAAACACGCATACCGTTGTAATCGGGCGTGTTTCTACTTTCAGACGAAGCAGGAATTTTTGGGTTCGGTCAATCCGTTCGCAAGATATGGGACTTTGAAGCTAAGAAATGGTTGAGAAGGCAAAAAATTTTTCGCAATTCTGCTGCTCCAAACGCTTAACCAGAATGGCCTAGGTAAAAAATACGCATATCGTTATAATCGGGCGAGTTTCTACTTTCAGACGCAGCAGGAATTTTTGGGTTTGGTCAATCCGTTCGCGAGATATGGGAGTTTGAAGCTAAGAAATGGTTGAGAAGACAACAAATTTTTCGCAATTCTGCTGCTCCAAACGCTTAACCAGAATGGACTAGGGAAAAAATACACATACCGTTGTTATCGGGCGAGTTTCTACTTTCACACGCAACAGGAATTTTTGGGTTAGGTCTATCCGTTGACGAGATATGGGAGTTTGAAGCCAAGAAATGGTCGAGAAGGCATACAATTTTTCGCAATTCTGCTGATCCAAACGCTTAACCAGAATGCCCTAGGGAAAAAATACACATACCGCTGTAGTCGGGCGAGTTTCAACTTTCAGATGCAATAGGAATTTTTGGGTTAGGTCAATCCGTTCGCGAGATATGGGAGTTTGAAGACAAGAAATGGTTGAGAAGGCAAAAAATTTTTCACAATTCTGCCGCGCCAAACGCTTAACCAGAATGGCCTAGGGAAAACATACACATACCGTTGTAGTCGGGCGAGTTTCTACTTTCAGACGCAGCAGGAACTTCAGGGTTTGGTCAATCCGTTCGCGAGATATGGGAGTTTGAAGCTAAGAAATGGTTGAGAAGACAACAAATTCTTCGCACTTCTGCTGCTCCAAACGCTTAACCAGAATGGCCTAGGGAAAAAATACACATACCGTTGTAATGGGGCGAGTTTCCACTTTCAGATGCAACAGGAATTTTTGGGTTAGGTCAATCCGTTCGCGAGATATGGGAGTTTGAAGCCAAGAAATGGTTGAGAAGGCAAAAAATTTTTCGCACTTCTGCTGCTCCAAACGATTAACCAGAATGGCCTAGGGTAAAAACACGCATACCGTTGTAATCGGGCGTGTTTCTACTTTCAGACGAAGCAGGAATTTTTGGGTTCGGTCAATCCGTTCGCAAGATATGGGACTTTGAAGCTAAGAAATGGTTGAGAAGGCAAAAAATTTTTCGCAATTCTGCTGCTCCAAACGCTTAACCAGAATGGCCTAGGTAAAAAATACGCATATCGTTATAATCGGGCGAGTTTCTACTTTCAGACGCAGCAGGAATTTTTGGGTTTGGTCAATCCGTTCGCGAGATATGGGAGTTTGAAGCTAAGAAATGGTTGAGAAGACAACAAATTTTTCGCAATTCTGCTGCACCAAACGCTTAACCAGAATGCCCTAGGGAAAAAATACGCATATCGTTGTAATCGGGCGAGTTCCTACTTTCAGACGCAGCAGGAGCTTCTGGGTTTGGTCAATCCGTTCGCGAGATATGGGAGTTTGAAGCTAAGAAATGATTGAGAAGACATCAAATTCTTCGCACTTCTGCTGCTCCAAACGCTTAACCAGAATGGCCTAGGGAAAAAATACACATAGCGATGTAATCGGGCGTGTTTCTACTTTCAGACGCAACAGGAATTTTTGGGTTAGGTCAATCCGTTCGCGAGATATGGGAGTTTGAAGCCAAGAAATGGTTGAGAAGGCAAAAAATTTTTCGCAATTCTGCTGCTCCAAACGCTTAACCAGAATGGCCTAGGGAAAAAATACACATACCGTTGTAATCGGGCGAGTTTCTACTTTCAAATGCAACAGGAATTTTTGGGTTAGGTCAATCCGTTCGCGAGATATGGGAGTTTGAAGCCAAGAAATGGTTGAGAAGGCAAAAAATTTTTCGCAATTCTGCTGCTCCAAGCGCTCAACCAGAATGCCCTAGGGAAAAAATACGCATATCGTTGTAATCGGGCGAGTTCCTACTTTCAGACGCAGCAGGAACTTCTGGGTTTGGTCAATCCGTTCGCGAGATATGGGAGTTTGAAGCTAAGAAATGGTTGAGAAGACAACAAATTCTTCGCAATTCTGCTGCTCCAAACGCTTAACCAGAATGGCCTAGGAAAAAAATACACATAGCGTTGTAATCGGGCGAGTTTCGACTTTCAGATGCAATAGGAATTTTAGGGTAAGGTCAATCCGTTCGCGAGATATGGGAGTTTGAAGCCAAGAAATGGTTGAGAAGGCAAAAAATTTTTCGCAATTCTGCTGCTCCAAACGCTTAACCAGAATGGCCTAGGGAAAAAATACACATACCGTTGTAATCGGGCGAGTTTCTACTTTCAGATGCAACAGGAATTTTTGGGTTAGGTCAATCCGTTCGCGAGATATGGGAGTTTGAAGCCAAGAAATGGTTGAGAAGGCAAAAAATTTTTCGCACTCCTGCTGCTCCAAACGCTTAACCAGAATGGCCTAGGGAAAAAATACGCATACCGTTGTAATCGGGCGAGTTCCTACTTTCAGACGCTGCAGGAACTTCTGGGTTTGGTCAATCCGTTCGCGAGATATGGGAGTTTGAAGCTAAGAAATGGTTGGGAAGACAACAAATTCTTCGCACTTCTGCTGCTCCAAACGCTTAACCAGAATGGCCTAGGGAAAAAATACACATAGCGTTGTAATCGGGCGAGTTTCTACTTTCAGACGCAACAGGAATTTTTGGGTTAGGTCAATCCGTTCGCGAGATATGGGAGTTTGAAGCCAAGAAATGGTTGAGAAGGCAAAAAATTTTTCGCAATTCTGCTGCTCCAAACGCTTAACCAGAATGGCCTAGGGAAAAAATACACACACCGTTGTAATCGGGCGAGTTTCTACTTTCAGATGCAACAGGAATTTTTGGGTTAGGTCAATCCGTTCGCGAGATATGGGAGTTTGAAGCCAAGAAATGGTTGAGAAGGCAAAAAATTTTTCGCACTTCTGCTGCTCCAAACGCTTAACCAGAATGGCCTAGGGAAAAAATACGCATACCGTTGTAATCGGGCGTGTTTCTACTTTCAGACGAAGCAGGAACTTCTGGGTTTGGTCAATCCGTTCGCGAGATATGGGAGTTTGAAGCTAAGAAATGGTTGAGAAGACAACAAATTTTTCGCACTTCTGCTGCTCCAAACGCTTAACCAGAATGGCCTCGGGAAAAAATACACATACCGTTGTAATGGGGCGAGTTTCTACTTTCAGATGCAACAGGAATTTTTGGGTTAGGTCAATCCGTTCGCGAGATATGGGAGTTTGAAGCCAAGAAATGGTTGAGAAGGCAACAAATTTTTCGCACCTCTGCTGCTCCAAACACTTAACCAGAATGGCCTAGGGAAAAAATACGCATATCGTTGTAATCGGGCGAGTTCCTACTTTCAGACGCTGCAGGAACTTCTGGGTTTGGTCAATCCGTTCGCGAGATATGGGAGTTTGAAGCTAAGAAATGGTTGGGAAGACAACAAATTCTTCGCACTTCTGCTGCTCCAAACGCTTAACCAGAATGGCCTAGGGAAAAAATACACATAGCGTTGTAATCGGGCGAGTTTCTACTTTCAGACGCAACAGGAATTTTTGGGTTAGGTCAATCCGTTCGCGAGATATGGGAGTTTGAAGCCAAGAAATGGTTGAGAAGGCAAAAAATTTTTCGCAATTCTGCTGCTCCAAACGCTTAACCAGAATGGCCTAGGGAAAAAATACACACACCGTTGTAATCGGGCGAGTTTCTACTTTCAGATGCAACAGGAATTTTTGGGTTAGGTCAATCCGTTCGCGAGATATGGGAGTTTGAAGCCAAGAAATGGTTGAGAAGGCAAAAAATTTTTCGCACTTCTGCTGCTCCAAACGCTTAACCAGAATGGCCTAGGGAAAAAATACGCATACCGTTGTAATCGGGCGTGTTTCTACTTTCAGACGAAGCAGGAACTTCTGGGTTTGGTCAATCCGTTCGCGAGATATGGGAGTTTGAAGCTAAGAAATGGTTGAGAAGACAACAAATTTTTCGCACTTCTGCTGCTCCAAACGCTTAACCAGAATGGCCTCGGGAAAAAATACACATACCGTTGTAATGGGGCGAGTTTCTACTTTCAGATGCAACAGGAATTTTTGGGTTAGGTCAATCCGTTCGCGAGATATGGGAGTTTGAAGCCAAGAAATGGTTGAGAAGGCAACAAATTTTTCGCACCTCTGCTGCTCCAAACACTTAACCAGAATGGCCTAGGGAAAAAATACGCATATCGTTGTAATCGGGCGAGTTCCTACTTTCAGACGCTGCAGGAACTTCTGGGTTTGGTCAATCCGTTCGCGAGATATGGGAGTTTGAAGCTAAGAAATGGTTGGGAAGACAACAAATTCTTCGCACTTCTGCTGCTCCAAACGCTTAACCAGAATGGCCTAGGGAAAAAATACACATAGCGTTGTAATCGGGCGAGTTTCTACTTTCAGACGCAACAGGAATTTTTGGGTTAGGTCAATCCGTTCGCGAGATATGGGAGTTTGAAGCCAAGAAATGGTTGAGAAGGCAAAAAATTTTTCGCAATTCTGCTGCTCCAAACGCTTAACCAGAATGGCCTAGGGAAAAAATACACACACCGTTGTAATCGGGCGAGTTTCTACTTTCAGATGCAACAGGAATTTTTGGGTTAGGTCAATCCGTTCGCGAGATATGGGAGTTTGAAGCCAAGAAATGGTTGAGAAGGCAAAAAATTTTTCGCACTTCTGCTGCTCCAAACGCTTAACCAGAATGGCCTAGGGAAAAAATACGCATACCGTTGTAATCGGGCGTGTTTCTACTTTCAGACGAAGCAGGAACTTCTGGGTTTGGTCAATCCGTTCGCGAGATATGGGAGTTTGAAGCTAAGAAATGGTTGAGAAGACAACAAATTCTTCGCACTTCTGCTGCTCCAAACGCTTAACCAGAATGGCCTAGGGAAAAAATACGCATACCGTTGTAATCGGGCGTGTTTCTACTTTCAGACGAAGCAGGAATTTTTGGGTTCGGTCAATCCGTTCGCGAGATATGGGACATTGAAGCTAAGAAATGGTTGAGAAGACAACAAATTTTTCGCACTTCTGCTGCTCCAAACGCTTAACCAGGATGGCTTAGGGAGAAAATACACATAACGTTGTAATGGGGCGAGTTTCTACTTTCAGATGCAATAGGAATTTTTGGGTTAGGTCAATCCGTTCGCGAGATATGGGAGTTTGAAGCTAAGAAATGGTTGAGAAGACAATAAATTTTTCGCACATCTGCTGCTCCAATCGCTTAACCAGAATGGACTAAGGGAAAAATACACGTACCGTTGTAATCGGGCGAGTTTCTACTTTCAGATGCAATAGGAATTTTTGGGTTATGTCAATCCATTCGCGAGATATGAGAGTTTGAAGACAAGAAATGGTTGAAAAGGCAAAACATTTTTCGCAATTCTGCTGCTCCAAACGCTTAACCAGAATGGACTGGGGAAAAAATACGCATACCGTTGTAATCGGGCGAGCTTCTACTTTCAACGCAACAGGAATTTTTGGGTTATGTCTATCCGTTCGCGAGGTATGGGAGTTTGAAGCCAAGAAATGGTTGAGAAGGCATACAATTTTTCGCAATTCTGCTGATCCAAACGCTTAACCAGAATGCCCTAGGGAAAAAATACACATACCAATGTAGTCGGGCGAGTTTCACCTTTCAGATGCAATAGGAATTTTTGGGTTAGGTCAATCCGTTCGCGAGATATGGGAGTTTGGAGACAAGAAATGGTTGAGAAGGCAAAAAACTTTTCGCAATTCTGCTGCTCCAAACGCTTAACCAGAATGGCCTAGGGAAAAAATACACATACCGTTGTAATCGGGCGAGTTTCTACTTGCAGGTACAATAGGAATTTTTGGGTTAGGTCAATCCGTTCGCGAGATATGGGAGTTTGAAGCTAAGAAATGGTGGAGAAGGCAAAAAATTTTTCGCAATTCTGCCGCGACAAACGCTTAACCAGAATGGCCTAGGGAAAAAATACACATACCGTTGTAATCGGGCGAGTTTCTACTTTCAGACGCAGCAGGAACTTCTGGGTTTGGTCAATCCGTTCGCGAGATATGGGAGTTTGAAACTAAGAAATGGTTGAGAAGACAACAAATTTTTCGCAATTCTGCTGCTCCAAACGCTTAACCAGAATGGCCTATGGAAAAAATACACATACCGTTGTAATCGGGTGAGTTTCTACTTTCAGATGCCATAGGAATTTTTGGGTTAGGTCAATCCGTTCGCGAGATATGGGAGTTTGAAGCCAAGAAATGGTTGAGAAGGCAAAAAATTTTTCGCACTTCTGCTGCTCCAAACGCTTAACCAGAATGGCCTAGGGAAAAAATACGCATACCGTTGTAATCGGGCGTGTTTCTACTTTCAGACGCAGCAGGAACTTCTGGGTTTTGTCAATCCGTTCGCGAGATATGGGAGTTTGAAGCTAAGAAATGGTTGAGAAGACAACAAATTCTTCGCACTTCTGCTGCTCCAAACGCTTAACCAGAATGGCCTATGGAAAAAATACACATAGCGTTGTAATCGGGCGAGTTTCTACTTTCAGACGCAACAGGAATTTTTGGGTTAGGTCAATCCGTTCGCGAGATATGGGAGTTTGAAGCCAAGAAATGGTTGAGAAGGCAAAAAATTTTTCGCAATTCTGCTGCTCCAAACGCTTAACCAGAATGGCCTAGGGAAAAAATACACATACCGTTGTAATCGGGCGAGTCTCTACTTTCAGATGCAACAGGAATTTTTGGGTTAGGTCAATCCGTTCGCGAGATATGGGAGTTTGAAGCCAAGAAATGGTTGAGAAGGCAACAAATTTTTCGCACCTCTGCTGCTCCAAACACTTAACCAGAATGGCCTAGGGAAAAAATACGCATATCGTTGTAATCGGGCGAGTTCCTACTTTCAGACGCTGCAGGAACTTCTGGGTTTGGT
Source organism: Ptiloglossa arizonensis (assembly GCF_051014685.1). Taxonomy (NCBI): domain Eukaryota; kingdom Metazoa; phylum Arthropoda; class Insecta; order Hymenoptera; family Colletidae; genus Ptiloglossa; species Ptiloglossa arizonensis. Next base: position 452,710 of record NW_027478785.1, on the reverse strand, counting down.
CAATCCGTTCGCGAGATATGGGAGTTTGAAGCTAAGAAATGGTTGGGAAGACAACAAATTCTTCGCACTTCTGCTGCTCCAAACGCTTAACCAGAATGGCCTAGGGAAAAAATACACATAGCGTTGTAATCGGGCGAGTTTCTACTTTCAGACGCAACAGGAATTTTTGGGTTAGGTCAATCCGTTCGCGAGATATGGGAGTTTGAAGCCAAGAAATGGTTGAGAAGGCAAAAAATTTTTCGCAATTCTGCTGCTCCAAACGCTTAACCAGAATGGCCTAGGGAAAAAATACACATACCGTTGTAATCGGGCGAGTTTCTACTTTCAGATGCAACAGGAATTTTTGGGTTAGGTCAATCCGTTCGCGAGATATGGGAGTTTGAAGCCAAGAAATGGTTGAGAAGGAAAAAAATTTTTCGCACTTCTGCTGCTCCAAACGCTTAACCAGAATGGCCTAGGGAAAAAATACGCATACCGTTGTAATCGGGCGTGTTTCTACTTTCAGACGAAGCAGGAACTTCTGGGTTTGGTCAATCCGTTCGCGAGATATGGGAGTTTGAAGCTAAGAAATGGTTGAGAAGACAACAAATTCTTCGCACTTCTGCTGCTCCAAACGCTTAACCAGAATGGCCTAGGGAAAAAATACGCATACCGTTGTAATCGGGCGTGTTTCTACTTTCAGACGAAGCAGGAATTTTTGGGTTCGGTCAATCCGTTCGCGAGATATGGGACTTTGAAGCTAAGAAATGGTTGAGAAGACAACAAATTTTTCGCACTTCTGCTGCTCCAAACGCTTAACCAGGATGGCTTAGGGAAAAAATACGCATACCGTTGTAATCGGGCGAGCTTCTACTTTCAGACGCAGCAGGAATTTTTGGGTTTGGTCAATCCGTTCGCGAGATATGGGACTTTGAAACTAAGAAATGGTTGAGAAGGCAAAAAATTTTTCGCAATTCTGCTGCTCCAAACGCTTAACCAGAATGGCCTCGGGAAAAAATACACATAACGTTGTAATGGGGCGAGTTTCTACTTTCAGATGCAATAGGAATTTTTGGGTTAGGTCAATCCGTTCGCGAGATATGGGAGTTTGAAGCTAAGAAATGGTTGAGAAGACAATAAATTTTTCGCACATCTGCTGCTCCAATCGCTTAACCAGAATGGCCTAAGGGAAAAATACACGTACCGTTGTAATCGGGCGAGTTTCTACTTTCAGATGCAATAGGAATTTTTGGGTTATGTCAATCCATTCGCGAGATATGAGAGTTTGAAGACAAGAAATGTTTGAGAAGGCAAAACATTTTTCGCAATTCTGCTGCTCCAAACGCTTAACCAGAATGGCCTAGGGAAAAAATACGCATATCGTTATAATCGGGCGTGTTTCTACTTTCAGACGCAGCAGGAATTTTTGGGTTTGGTCAATCCGTTCGCGAGATATGGGAGTTTGAAGCTAAGAAATGGTTGAGAAGACAACAAATTTTTCGCAATTCTGCTGCTCCAAACGCTTAACCAGAATGGACTGGGGAAAAAATACGCATACCGTTGTAATCGGGCGAGCTTCTACTTTCAACGCAACAGGAATTTTTGGGTTAGGTCTATCCGTTCGCGAGATATGGGAGTTTGAAGCCAAGAAATGGTTGAGAAGGCATACAATTTTTCGCAATTCTGCTGATCCAAACGCTTAACCAGAATGCCCTAGGGAAAAAATACACATACCAATGTAGTCGGGCGAGTTTCAACTTTCAGATGCAATAGGAATTTTTGGGTTAGGTCAATCCGTTCGCGAGATATGGGAGTTTGAAGACAAGAAATGGTTGAGAAGGCAAAAAACTTTTCGCAATTCTGCTGCTCCAAACGCTTAACCAGAATGGCCTAGGGAAAAAATACACATACCGTTGTAATCGGGCGAGTTTCTACTTGCAGATACAATAGGAATTTTTGGGTTAGGTCAATCCGTTCGCGAGATATGGGAGTTTGAAGCTAAGAAATGGTGGAGAAGGCAAAAAATTTTTCGCAATTCTGCCGCGACAAACGCTTAACCAGAATGGCCTAGGGAAAAAATACACATACCGTTGTAATCGGGCGAGTTTCTACTTTCAGACGCAGCAGGAACTTCTGGGTTTGTTCAATCCGTTCGCGAGATGTTAGAGTTTGAAACTAAGAAATGGTTGAGAAGACAACAAATTTTTCGCAATTCTGCTGCTCCAAACGCTTAACCAGAATGGCCTATGGAAAAAATACACATACCGTTGTAATCGGGTGAGTTTCTACTTTCAGATGCCATAGGAATTTTTGGGTTAGGTCAATCCGTTCGCGAGATATGGGAGTTTGAAGCCAAGAAATGGTTGAGAAGGCAAAAAATTTTTCGCACTTCTGCTGCTCCAAACGCTTAACCAGAATGGCCTAGGGAAAAAATACGCATACCGTTGTAATCGGGCGTGTTTCTACTTTCAGACGCAGCAGGAACTTCTGGGTTTTGTCAATCCGTTCGAGAGATATGGGAGTTTGAAGCTAAGAAATGGTTGAGAAGACAACAAATTCTTCGCACTTCTGCTGCTCCAAACGCTTAACCAGAATGGCCTAGGGAAAGAATACACATAGCGTTGTAATCGGGCGAGTTTCTACTTTCAGACGCAACAGGAATTTTTGGGTTAGGTCAATCCGTTCGCGAGATATGGGAGTTTGAAGCCAAGAAATGGTTGAGAAGGCCAAAAATTTTTCGCAATTCTGCTGCTCCAAACGCTTAACCAGAATGGCCTAGGGAAAAAATACACATACCGTTGTAATCGGGCGAGTCTCTACTTTCAGATGCAACAGGAATTTTTGGGTTAGGTCAATCCGTTCGCGTGACATGGGAGTTTGAAGCCAAGAAATGGTTGAGAAGGCAAAAAATTTTTCGCAATTCTGCTGCTCCAAGCGCTTAACCAGAATGCCCTAGGGAAAAAATACGCAAATCGTTGTAATCGGGCGAGTTCCTACTTTCAGACGCAGCAGGAACTTCTGGGTTTGGTCAATCCGTTCGCGAGATATGGGAGTTTGAAGCTAAGAAATGGTTGAGAAGACAACAAATTCTTCGCACTTCTGCTGCTCCAAACGCTTAACCAGAATGGCCTAGGGAAAAAATACACATACCGTTGTAGTCGGGCGAGTTTCCACTTTCAGATGCAACAGGAATTTTTGGGTTAGGTCAATCCGTTCGCGAGATATGGGAGTTTGAAGCCAAGAAATGGTTGAGAAGGCAAAAAATTTTTCGCAATTCTGCTGCTCCAAGCGCTTAACCAGAATGCCCTAGGGAAAAAATACGCATATCGTTGTAATCGGGCGAGTTCCTACATTCAGACGCAGCAGGAACTTCTGGGTTTGGTCAATCCGTTCGCGAGATATGGGAGTTTGAAGCTAAGAAATGGTTGAGAAGACAACAAATTTTTCGCACTTCTGCTGCTCCAAACGCTTAACCAGAATGGCCTCGGGAAAAAATACACATACCGTTGTAATGGGGCGAGTTTCTACTTTCAGATGCAACAGGAATTTTTGGGTAAGGTCAATCCGTTCGCGAGATATGGGAGTTTGAAGCCAAGAAATGGTTGAGAAGGCAAAAAATTTTTCGCAATTCTGCTGCTCCAAACGCTTAACCAGAATGGCCTAGGGAAAAAATACACATACCGTTGTAATCGGGCGAGTTTCTACTTTCAGATGCAACAGGAATTTTTGGGTTAGGTCAATCCGTTCGCGAGATATGGGAGTTTGAAGCCAAGAAATGGTTGAGAAGGCAAAAAATTTTTCGCACTCCTGCTGCTCCAAACGCTTAACCAGAATGGCCTAGGGAAAAAATACGCATACCGTTGTAATCGGGCGTGTTTCTACTTTCAGACGCAGCAGGAACTTCTGGGTTTTGTCAATCCGTTCGCGAGATATGGGAGTTTGAAGCTAAGAAATGGTTGAGAAGACAACAAATTTTTCGCACTTCTGCTGCTCCAAACGCTTAACCAGAATGGCCTCGGGAAAAAATACACATACCGTTGTAATGGGGCGAGTTTCTACTTTCAGATGCAACAGGAATTTTTGGGTTAGGTCAATCCGTTCGCGAGATATGGGAGTTTGAAGCCAAGAAATGGTTGAGAAGGCAACAAATTTTTCGCACCTCTGCTGCTCCAAACACTTAACCAGAATGGCCTAGGGAAAAAATACGCATATCGTTGTAATCGGGCGAGTTCCTACTTTCAGACGCTGCAGGAACTTCTGGGTTTGGTCAATCCGTTCGCGAGATATGGGAGTTTGAAGCTAAGAAATGGTTGGGAAGACAACAAATTCTTCGCACTTCTGCTGCTCCAAACGCTTAACCAGAATGGCCTAGGGAAAAAATACACATAGCGTTGTAATCGGGCGAGTTTCTACTTTCAGACGCAACAGGAATTTTTGGGTTAGGTCAATCCGTTCGCGAGATATGGGAGTTTGAAGCCAAGAAATGGTTGCGAAGGCAAAAAATTTTTCGCAATTCTGCTGCTCCAAACGCTTAACCAGAATGGCCTAGGGAAAAAATACACACACCGTTGTAATCGGGCGAGTTTCTACTTTCAGATGCAACAGGAATTTTTGGGTTAGGTCAATCCGTTCGCGAGATATGGGAGTTTGAAGCCAAGAAATGGTTGAGAAGGCAAAAAATTTTTCGCACTTCTGCTGCTCCAAACGCTTAACCAGAATGGCCTAGGGAAAAAATACGCATACCGTTGTAATCGGGCGTGTTTCTACTTTCAGACGAAGCAGGAACTTCTGGGTTTGGTCAATCCGTTCGCGAGATATGGGAGTTTGAAGCTAAGAAATGGTTGAGAAGACAACAAATTTTTCGCACTTCTGCTGCTCCAAACGCTTAACCAGAATGGCCTCGGGAAAAAATACACATACCGTTGTAATGGGGCGAGTTTCTACTTTCAGATGCAACAGGAATTTTTGGGTTAGGTCAATCCGTTCGCGAGATATGGGAGTTTGAAGCCAAGAAATGGTTGAGAAGGCAACAAATTTTTCGCACCTCTGCTGCTCCAAACACTTAACCAGAATGGCCTAGGGAAAAAATACGCATATCGTTGTAATCGGGCGAGTTCCTACTTTCAGACGCTGCAGGAACTTCTGGGTTTGGTCAATCCGTTCGCGAGATATGGGAGTTTGAAGCTAAGAAATGGTTGGGAAGACAACAAATTCTTCGCACTTCTGCTGCTCCAAACGCTTAACCAGAATGGCCTAGGGAAAAAATACACATAGCGTTGTAATCGGGCGAGTTTCTACTTTCAGACGCAACAGGAATTTTTGGGTTAGGTCAATCCGTTCGCGAGATATGGGAGTTTGAAGCCAAGAAATGGTTGAGAAGGCAAAAAATTTTTCGCAATTCTGCTGCTCCAAACGCTTAACCAGAATGGCCTAGGGAAAAAATACACACACCGTTGTAATCGGGCGAGTTTCTACTTTCAGATGCAACAGGAATTTTTGGGTTAGGTCAATCCGTTCGCGAGATATGGGAGTTTGAAGCCAAGAAATGGTTGAGAAGGCAAAAAATTTTTCGCACTTCTGCTGCTCCAAACGCTTAACCAGAATGGCCTAGGGAAAAAATACGCATACCCTTGTAATCGGGCGTGTTTCTACTTTCAGACGAAGCAGGAACTTCTGGGTTTGGTCAATCCGTTCGCGAGATATGGGAGTTTGAAGCTAAGAAATGGTTGAGAAGACAACAAATTCTTCGCACTTCTGCTGCTCCAAACGCTTAACCAGAATGGCCTAGGGAAAAAATACGCATACCGTTGTAATCGGGCGTGTTTCTACTTTCAGACGAAGCAGGAATTTTTGGGTTCGGTCAATCCGTTCGCGAGATATGGGACATTGAAGCTAAGAAATGGTTGAGAAGACAACAAATTTTTCGCACTTCTGCTGCTCCAAACGCTTAACCAGGATGGCTTAGGGAGAAAATACGCATACCGTTGTAATCGGGCGAGCTTCTACTTTCAGACGCAGCAGGAATTTTTGGGTTTGGTCAATCCGTTCGCGAGATATGGGACTTTGAAACTAAGAAATGGTTGAGAAGGCAAAAAATTTTTCGCAATTCTGCTGCTCCAAACGCTTAACCAGAATGGCCTCGGGAAAAAATACACATAACGTTGTAATGGGGCGAGTTTCTACTTTCAGATGCAATAGGAATTTTTGGGTTAGGTCAATCCGTTCGCGAGATATGGGAGTTTGAAGCTAAGAAATGGTTGAGAAGACAATAAATTTTTCGCACATCTGCTGCTCCAATCGCTTAACCAGAATGGCCTAAGGGAAAAATACACGTACCGTTGTAATCGGGCGAGTTTCTACTTTCAGATGCAATAGGAATTTTTGGGTTATGTCAATCCATTCGCGAGATATGAGAGTTTGAAGACAAGAAATGGTTGAAAAGGCAAAACATTTTTCGCAATTCTGCTGCTCCAAACGCTTAACCAGAATGGACTGGGGAAAAAATACGCATACCGTTGTAATCGGGCGAGCTTCTACTTTCAACGCAACAGGAATTTTTGGGTTATGTCTATCCGTTCGCGAGGTATGGGAGTTTGAAGCCAAGAAATGGTTGAGAAGGCATACAATTTTTCGCAATTCTGCTGATCCAAACGCTTAACCAGAATGCCCTAGGGAAAAAATACACATACCAATGTAGTCGGGCGAGTTTCACCTTTCAGATGCAATAGGAATTTTTGGGTTAGGTCAATCCGTTCGCGAGATATGGGAGTTTGAAGACAAGAAATGGTTGAGAAGGCAAAAAACTTTTCGCAATTCTGCTGCTCCAAACGCTTAACCAGAATGGCCTAGGGAAAAAATACACATACCGTTGTAATCGGGCGAGTTTCTACTTGCAGGTACAATAGGAATTTTTGGGTTAGGTCAATCCGTTCGCGAGATATGGGAGTTTGAAGCTAAGAAATGGTGGAGAAGGCAAAAAATTTTTCGCAATTCTGCCGCGACAAACGCTTAACCAGAATGGCCTAGGGAAAAAATACACATACCGTTGTAATCGGGCGAGTTTCTACTTTCAGACGCAGCAGGAACTTCTGGGTTTGGTCAATCCGTTCGCGAGATATGGGAGTTTGAAACTAAGAAATGGTTGAGAAGACAACAAATTTTTCGCAATTCTGCTGCTCCAAACGCTTAACCAGAATGGCCTATGGAAAAAATACACATACCGTTGTAATCGGGTGAGTTTCTACTTTCAGATGCCATAGGAATTTTTGGGTTAGGTCAATCCGTTCGCGAGATATGGGAGTTTGAAGCCAAGAAATGGTTGAGAAGGCAAAAAATTTTTCGCACTTCTGCTGCTCCAAACGCTTAACCAGAATGGCCTAGGGAAAAAATACGCATACCGTTGTAATCGGGCGTGTTTCTACTTTCAGACGCAGCAGGAACTTCTGGGTTTTGTCAATCCGTTCGCGAGATATGGGAGTTTGAAGCTAAGAAATGGTTGAGAAGACAACAAATTCTTCGCACTTCTGCTGCTCCAAACGCTTAACCAGAATGGCCTATGGAAAAAATACACATAGCGTTGTAATCGGGCGAGTTTCTACTTTCAGACGCAACAGGAATTTTTGGGTTAGGTCAATCCGTTCGCGAGATATGGGAGTTTGAAGCCAAGAAATGGTTGAGAAGGCAAAAAATTTTTCGCAATTCTGCTGCTCCAAACGCTTAACCAGAATGGCCTAGGGAAAAAATACACATACCGTTGTAATCGGGCGAGTCTCTACTTTCAGATGCAACAGGAATTTTTGGGTTAGGTCAATCCGTTCGCGAGATATGGGAGTTTGAAGCCAAGAAATGGTTGAGAAGGCAACAAATTTTTCGCACCTCTGCTGCTCCAAACACTTAACCAGAATGGCCTAGGGAAAAAATACGCATATCGTTGTAATCGGGCGAGTTCCTACTTTCAGACGCTGCAGGAACTTCTGGGTTTGGTCAATCCGTTCGCGAGATATGGGAGTTTGAAGCTAAGAAATGGTTGGGAAGACAACAAATTCTTCGCACTTCTGCTGCTCCAAACGCTTAACCAGAATGGCCTAGGGAAAAAATACACATAGCGTTGTAATCGGGCGAGTTTCTACTTTCAGACGCAACAGGAATTTTTGGGTTAGGTCAATCCGTTCGCGAGATATGGGAGTTTGAAGCCAAGAAATGGTTGAGAAGGCAAAAAATTTTTCGCAATTCTGCTGCTCCAAACGCTTAACCAGAATGGCCTAGGGAAAAAATACACATACCGTTGTAATCGGGCGAGATTCTACTTTCAGATGCAACAGGAATTTTTGGGTTAGGTCAATCCGTTCGCGAGATATGGGAGTTTGAAGCCAAGAAATGGTTGAGAAGGAAAAAAATTTTTCGCACTTCTGCTGCTCCAAACGCTTAACCAGAATGGCCTAGGGAAAAAATACGCATACCGTTGTAATCGGGCGTGTTTCTACTTTCAGACGAAGCAGGAACTTCTGGGTTTGGTCAATCCGTTCGCGAGATATGGGAGTTTGAAGCTAAGAAATGGTTGAGAAGACAACAAATTCTTCGCACTTCTGCTGCTCCAAACGCTTAACCAGAATGGCCTAGGGAAAAAATACGCATACCGTTGTAATCGGGCGTGTTTCTACTTTCAGACGAAGCAGGAATTTTTGGGTTCGGTCAATCCGTTCGCGAGATATGGGACTTTGAAGCTAAGAAATGGTTGAGAAGACAACAAATTTTTCGCACTTCTGCTGCTCCAAACGCTTAACCAGGATGGCTTAGGGAAAAAATACGCATACCGTTGTAATCGGGCGAGCTTCTACTTTCAGACGCAGCAGGAATTTTTGGGTTTGGTCAATCCGTTCGCGAGATATGGGACTTTGAAACTAAGAAATGGTTGAGAAGGCAAAAAATTTTTCGCAATTCTGCTGCTCCAAACGCTTAACCAGAATGGCCTCGGGAAAAAATACACATAACGTTGTAATGGGGCGAGTTTCTACTTTCAGATGCAATAGGAATTTTTGGGTTAGGTCAATCCGTTCGCTAGATATGGGAGTTTGAAGCTAAGAAATGGTTGAGAAGACAATAAATTTTTCGCACATCTGCTGCTCCAATCGCTTAACCAGAATGGCCTAAGGGAAAAATACACGTACCGTTGTAATCGGGCGAGTTTCTACTTTCAGATGCAATAGGAATTTTTGGGTTATGTCAATCCATTCGCGAGATATGAGAGTTTGAAGACAAGAAATGTTTGAGAAGGCAAAACATTTTTCGCAATTCTGCTGCTCCAAACGCTTAACCAGAATGGCCTAGGGAAAAAATACGCATATCGTTATAATCGGGCGTGTTTCTACTTTCAGACGCAGCAGGAATTTTTGGGTTTGGTCAATCCGTTCGCGAGATATGGGAGTTTGAAGCTAAGAAATGGTTGAGAAGACAACAAATTTTTCGCAATTCTGCTGCTCCAAACGCTTAACCAGAATGGACTGGGGAAAAAATACGCATACCGTTGTAATCGGGCGAGCTTCTACTTTCAACGCAACAGGAATTTTTGGGTTAGGTCTATCCGTTCGCGAGATATGGGAGTTTGAAGCCAAGAAATGGTTGAGAAGGCATACAATTTTTCGCAATTCTGCTGATCCAAACGCTTAACCAGAATGCCCTAGGGAAAAAATACACATACCAATGTAGTCGGGCGAGTTTCAACTTTCAGATGCAATAGGAATTTTTGGGTTAGGTCAATCCGTTCGCGAGATATGGGAGTTTGAAGACAAGAAATGGTTGAGAAGGCAAAAAACTTTTCGCAATTCTGCTGCTCCAAACGCTTAACCAGAATGGCCTAGGGAAAAAATACACATACCGTTGTAATCGGGCGAGTTTCTACTTGCAGATACAATAGGAATTTTTGGGTTAGGTCAATCCGTTCGCGAGATATGGGAGTTTGAAGCTAAGAAATGGTGGAGAAGGCAAAAAATTTTTCGCAATTCTGCCGCGACAAACGCTTAACCAGAATGGCCTAGGGAAAAAATACACATACCGTTGTAATCGGGCGAGTTTCTACTTTCAGACGCAGCAGGAACTTCTGGGTTTGTTCAATCCGTTCGCGAGATATTAGAGTTTGAAACTAAGAAATGGTTGAGAAGACAACAAATTTTTCGCAATTCTGCTGCTCCAAACGCTTAACCAGAATGGCCTATGGAAAAAATACACATACCGTTGTAATCGGGTGAGTTTCTACTTTCAGATGCCATAGGAATTTTTGGGTTAGGTCAATCCGTTCGCGAGATATGGGAGTTTGAAGCCAAGAAATGGTTGAGAAGGCAAAAAATTTTTCGCACTTCTGCTGCTCCAAACGCTTAACCAGAATGGCCTAGGGAAAAAATACGCATACCGTTGTAATCGGGCGTATTTCTACTTTCAGACGCAGCAGGAACTTCTGGGTTTTGTCAATCCGTTCGAGAGATATGGGAGTTTGAAGCTAAGAAATGGTTGAGAAGACAACAAATTCTTCGCACTTCTGCTGCTCCAAACACTTAACCAGAATGGCCTAGGGAAAGAATACACATACCGTTGTAATCGGGCGAGTCTCTACTTTCAGATGCAACAGGAATTTTTGGGTTAGGTCAATCCGTTCGCGTGACATGGGAGTTTGAAGCCAAGAAATGGTTGAGAAGGCAAAAAATTTTTCGCAATTCTGCTGCTCCAAGCGCTTAACCAGAATGCCCTAGGGAAAAAATACGCAAATCGTTGTAATCGGGCGAGTTCCTACTTTCAGACGCAGCAGGAACTTCTGGGTTTGGTCAATCCGTTCGCGAGATATGGGAGTTTGAAGCTAAGAAATGGTTGAGAAGACAACAAATTCTTCGCACTTCTGCTGCTCCAAACGCTTAACCAGAATGGCCTAGGGAAAAAATACACATACCGTTGTAGTCGGGCGAGTTTCCACGTTCAGATGCAACAGGAATTTTTGGGTTAGGTCAATCCGTTCGCGAGATATGGGAGTTTGAAGCCAAGAAATGGTTGAGAAGGCAAAAAATTTTTCGCAATTCTGCTGCTCCAAGCGCTTAACCAGAATGCCCTAGGGAAAAAATACGCATATCGTTGTAATCGGGCGAGTTCCTACATTCAGACGCAGCAGGAACTTCTGGGTTTGGTCAATCCGTTCGCGAGATATGGGAGTTTGAAGCTAAGAAATGGTTGAGAAGGCAAAAAATTTTTCGCAATTCTGCTGCTCCAAGCGCTTAACCAGAATGCCCTAGGGAAAAAATACGCATATCGTTGTAATCGGGCGAGTTCCTACATTCAGACGCAGCAGGAACTTCTGGGTTTGGTCAATCCGTTCGCGAGATATGGGAGTTTGAAGCTAAGAAATGGTTGAGAAGACAACAAATTTTTCGCAATTCTGCTGCTCCAAACGCTTAACCAGAATGGACTAGGGAAAAAATACGCATACCGTTGTAATCGGGCGAGCTTCTACTTTCAACGCAACAGGAATTTTTGGGTTAGGTCTATCCGTTCGCGAGATATGGGAGTTTGAAGCCAAGAAATGGTTGAGAGGGCATACAATTTTTCGCAATTCTGCTGATCCAAACGCTTAACCAGAATGCCCTAGGGAAAAAATACACATACCAATGTAGTCGGGCGAGTTTCAACTTTCAGATGCAATAGGAATTTTTGGGTTAGGTCAATCCGTTCGCGAGATATGGGAGTTTGAAGACAAGAAATGGTTGAGAAGGCAAAAAACTTTTCGCAATTCTGCTGCTCCAAACGCTTAACCAGAATGGCCTAGGGAAAAAATACACATACCGTTGTAATCGGGCGAGTTTCTACTTGCAGATACAATAGGAATTTTTGGGTTAGGTCAATCCGTTCGCGAGATATGGGAGTTTGAAGCTAAGAAATGGTTGAGAAGACAACAAATTTTTCGCAATTCTGCTGCTCCAAACGCTTAACCAGAATGGCCTATGGAAAAAATACACATACCGTTGTAATCGGGTGAGTTTCTACTTTCAGATGCCATAGGAATTTTTGGGTTAGGTCAATCCGTTCGCGAGATATGGGAGTTTGAAGCCAAGAAATGGTTAAGAAGGCAAGAAATTTTTCGCAATTCTGCTGTTCCAAACGCTTAACCAGAATGCCCTAGGGAAAAAATACGCATATCGTTGTAATCGGGCGAGTTCCTACTTTCAGACGCAGCAGGAACTTCTGGGTTTGGTCAATCCGTTCGCGAGATATGGGAGTTTGAAGCTAAGAAATGGTTGAGAAGACAACAAATTCTTCGCACTTCTGCTGCTCCAAACGCTTAACCAGAATGGCCTAGGGAAAAAATACACATAGCGTTGTAATCGGGCGAGTTTCTACTTTCAGACGCAACAGGAATTTTTGGGTTCGGTCAATCCGTTCGCGAGATATGGAAGTTTGAAGCCAAGAAATGGTTGAGAAGGCAAAAAATTTTTCGCAATTCTGCTGCTCCAAACGCTTAACCAGAATGGCCTAGGGAAAAAATACACATACCGTTGTAATCGGGCGAGTTTCTACTTTCAGATGCAACAGGAATTTTTGGGTTAGGTCAATCCGTTCGCGTGATATGGGAGTTTGAAGCCAAGAAATGGTTGAGAAGGCAAAAAATTTTTCGCAATTCTGCTGCTCCAAGCGCTTAACCAGAATGCCCTAGAGAAAAAATACGCATATCGTTGTAATCGGGCGAGTTCCTACTTTCAGACGCAGCAGGAACTTCTGGGTTTGGTCAATCCGTTCGCTAGATATGGGAGTTTGAAGCTAAGAAATGGTTGAGAAGACAACAAATTTTTCGCAATTCTGCTGCTCCAAACGCTTAACCAGAATGGCCTATGGAAAAAATACACATACCGTTGTAATCGGGTGAGTTTCTACTTTCAGATGCCATAGGAATTTTTGGGTTAGGTCAATCCGTTCGCGAGATATGGGAGTTTGAAGCCAAGAAATGGTTAAGAAGGCAAAAAATTTTTCGCAATTCTGCTGCTCCAAACGCTTAACCAGAATGGCCTAGGGAAAAAATACACATACCGTTGTAATCGGGCGAGTTTCTACTTTCAGATGCAACAGGAATTTTTGGGTTAGGTCTATCCGTTCGCGAGATATGGGAGTTTGAAGCTAAGAAATGGTTGAGAAGACAACAAATTCTTCGCACTTCTGCTGCTCCAAACGCTTAACCAGAATGGCCTAGGGAAAAAATACACATACCGTTGTAGTCGGGCGAGTTTCCACTTTCAGATGCAACAGGAATTTTTGGGTTAGGTCAATCCGTTCGCGACATATGGGAGTTTGAAGCCAAGAAATGGTTGAGAAGGCAAAAAATTTTTCGCAATTCTGCTGCTCCAAGCGCTTAACCAGAATGCCCTAGGGAAAAAATACGCATATCGTTGTAATCGGGCGAGTTCCTACTTTCAGACGCAGCAGGAACTTCTGGGTTTGGTCAATCCGTTCGCTAGATATGGGAGTTTGAAGCTAAGAAATGGTTGAGAAGACAACAAATTTTTCGCAATTCTGCTGCTCCAAACGCTTAACCAGAATGGACTAGGGAAAAAATACGCATACCGTTGTAATCGGGCGAGCTTCTACTTTCAACGCAACAGGAATTTTTGGGTTAGGTCTATCCGTTCGCGAGATATGGGAGTTTGAAGCCAAGAAATGGTTGAGAAGGCATACAATTTTTCGCAATTCTGCTGATCCAAACGCTTAACCAGAATGCCCTAGGGAAAAAATACACTTACCAATGTAGTCGGGCGAGTTTCAACTTTCAGATGCAATAGGAATTTTTGGGTTAGGTCAATCCGTTCGCGAGATATGGGAGTTTGAAGACAAGAAATGGTTGAGAAGGCAAAAAACTTTTCGCAATTCTGCTGCTCCAAACGCTTAACCAGAATGGCCTAGGGAAAAAATACACATACCGTTGTAATCGGGCGAGTTTCTACTTGCAGATACAATAGGAATTTTTGGGTTAGGTCAATCCGTTCGCGAGATATGGGAGTTTGAAGCTAAGAAATGGTGGAGAAGGCAAAAAATTTTTCGCAATTCTGCCGCGACAAACGCTTAACCAGAATGGCCTAGGGAAAAAATACACATACCGTTGTAATCGGGCGAGTTTCTACTTTCAGACGCAGCAGGAACTTCTGGGTTTGGTCAATCCGTTCGCGAGATATGGGAGTTTGAAACTAAGAAATGGTTGAGAAGACAACAAATTTTTCGCAATTCTGCTGCTCCAAACGCTTAACCAGAATGGCCTATGGAAAAAATACACATACCGTTGTAATCGGGTGAGTTTCTACTTTCAGATGCCATAGGAATTTTTGGGTTAGGTCAATCCGTTCGCGAGATATGGGAGTTTGAAGCCGAGAAATGGTTAAGAAGGCAAAAAATTTTTCGCAATTCTGCTGCTCCAAACGCTTAACCAGAATGGCCTAGGGAAAAAATACACATACCGTTGTAATCGGGCGAGTTTCTACTTTCAGATGCAACAGGAATTTTTGGGTTAGGTCAATCCGTTCGCGAGATATGGGAGTTTGAAGCCAAGAAATGGTTGAGAAGGCAAAAAATTTCTCGCAATTCTGCTGCTCCAAGCGCTTAACCAGAATGCCCTAGGGAAAAAATACGCATATCGTTGTAATCGGGCGAGTTCCTACTTTCAGACGCAGCAGGAACTTCTGGGTTTGGTCAATCCGTTCGCGAGATATGGGAGTTTGAAACTAAGAAATGGTTGAGAAGACAACAAATTCTTCGCACTTCTGCTGCTCCAAACGCTTAACCAGAATGGCCTAGGGAAAAAATACACATACCGTTGTAGTCGGGCGAGTTTCCACTTTCAGATGCAACAGGAATTTTTGGTTAGGTCAATCCGTTCGCGACATATGGGAGTTTGAAGCCAAGAAATGGTTGAGAAGGCAAAAAATTTTTCGCAATTCTGCTGCTCCAAGCGCTTAACCAGAATGCCCTAGGGAAAAAATACGCATATCGTTGTAATCGGGCGAGTTCCTACATTCAGACGCAGCAGGAACTTCTGGGTTTGGTCAATCCGTTCGCGAGATATGGGAGTTTGAAGCTAAGAAATGGTTGTGAAGACAACAAATTTTTCGCAATTCTGCTGCTCCAAACGCTTAACCAGAATGGACTAGGGAAAAAATACGCATACCGTTGTAATCGGGCGAGCTTCTACTTTCAACGCAACAGGAATTTTTGGGTTAGGTCTATCCGTTCGCGAGATATGGGAGTTTGAAGCCAACAAATGGTTGAGAAGGCATACAATTTTTCGCAATTCTGCTGATCCAAACGCTTAACCAGAATGCCCTAGGGAAAAAATACACATACCAATGTAGTCGGGCGAGTTTCAACTTTCAGATGCAATAGGAATTTTTGGGTTAGGTCAATCCGTTCGCGAGATATGGGAGTTTGAAGGCAAGAAATGGTTGAGAAGGCAAAAAACTTTTCGCAACTCTGCTGCTCCAAACGCTTAACCAGAATGGCCTAGGGAAAAAATACACATACCGTTGTAATCGGGCGAGTTTCTACTTGCAGATACAATAGGAATTTTTGGGTTAGGTCAATCCGTTCGCGAGATATGGGAGTTTGAAGCTAAGAAATGGTGGAGAAGGCAAAAAATTTTTCGCAATTCTGCCGCGACAAACGCTTAACCAGAATGGCCTAGGGAAAAAATACACATACCGTTATAATCGGGCGAGTTTCTACTTTCAGATGCAATAGGAATTTTTGGGTTAGGTCAATCCGTTCGCGAGATATGGGAGTTTGAAGCCAAGAAATGGTTGAGAAGGCAAAAAATTTTTCGCAATTCTGCTGCTCCAAGCGCTTAACCAGAATGGCCTAGGGAAAAAATACACATATCGTTGTAATCGGGCGAGTTCCTACATTCAGACGCAGCAGGAACTTCTGGGTTTGGTCAATCCGTTCGCGAGATATGGGAGTTTGAAGATAAGAAATGGTTGAGAAGACTACAAATTTTTCGCAATTCTGCTGCTCCAAACGCTTAACCAGAATGGCCTAGGGAAAAAATACACATACCGTTGTAATCGGGTGAGTTTCTACTTTCAGATGCCATAGGAATTTTTGGGTTAGGTCAATCCGTTCGCGAGGTATGGGAGTTTGAAGCCAAGAAATGGTTAAGAAGGCAAGAAATTTTTCGCAATTCTGCTGCTCCAAACGCTTAACCAGAATGCCCTAGGGAAAAAATACGCATACCGTTGTAATCGGGCGAGTTCCTACTTTCAGACGCAGCAGGAACTTCTGGGTTTGGTCAATCCGTTCGCGAGATATGGGAGTTTGAAGCTAAGAAATGGTTGAGAAGACAACAAATTCTTCGCACTTCTGCTGCTCCAAACGCTTAACCAGAATGGCCTAGGGAAAAAATACACATGGCGTTGTAATCGGGCGAGTTTCTACTTTCAGACGCAACAGGAATTTTTGGGTTAGGTCAATCCGTTCGCGAGATATGGGAGTTTGAAGCCAAGAAATGGTTGAGAAGGCAAAAAATTTTTCGCAATTCTGCTGCTCCAAACGCTTAACCAGAATGGCCTAGGGAAAAAATACACATACCGTTATAATCGGGCGAGTTTCTACTTTCAGATGCAATAGGAATTTTTGGGTTAGGTCAATCCGTTCGCGAGATATGGGAGTTTGAAGCCAAGAAATGGTTGAGATGGCAAAAAATTTTTCGCAATTCTGCTGCTCCAAGCGCTTAACCAGAATGCCCTAGGGAAAAAATACGCATATCGTTGTAATCGGGCGAGTTCCTACTTTCAGACGCAGCAGGAACTTCTGGGTTTGGTCAATCCGTTCGCGAGATATGGGAGTTTGAAGCTAAGAAATGGTTGAGAAGACAACAAATTCTTCGCACTTCTGCTGCTCCAAACGCTTAACCAGAATGGCCTAGGGAAAAAATACACATAGCGTTGTAATCGGGCGAGTTTATACTTTCAGATGCAACAGGAATTTTTGGGTTAGGTCAATCCGTTCGCGAGATATGGGAGTTTGAAGCCAAGAAATGGTTGAGAAGGCAAAAAATTTTACGCAATTCTGCTGCTCCAAACGCTTAACCAGAATGGCCTAGGGAAAAAATACACATACCGTTGTAGTCGGGCGAGTTTCTACTTTCAGATGCAACAGGAATTTTTGGGTTAGGTCAATCCGTTCGCGAGATATGGGAGTTTGAAGCCAAGAAATGGTTGAGAAGGCAAAAAATTTTTCGCAATTCTGCTGCTCCAAGCGCTTAACCAGAATGCCCTAGGGAAAAAATACGCATATCGTTGTAATCGCGCGAGTTCCTACATTCAGACGCAGCAGGAACTTCTGGGTTTGGTCAATCCGTTCGCGAGATATGGGAGTTTGAAGCTAAGAAATGGTTGAGAAGACTACAAATTCTTCGCACTTCTGCTGCTCCAAACGCTTAACCAGAATGGCCTAGGGAAAAAATACACATAGCGTTGTAATCGGGCGAGTTTCTACTTTCAGACGCAACAGGAATTTTTGGGTTAGGTCAATCCGTTCGCGAGATATGGGAGTTTGAAGCCAAGAAATGGTTGAGAAGGCAAAAAATTTTTCGCAATTCTGCTGCTCCAAACGCTTAACCAGAATGGCCTAGGGAAAAAATACACATACCGTTGTAATCGGGCGAGTTTCTACTTTCAGATGCAACAGGAATTTTTGGGTTAGGTCAATCCGTTCGCGAGATATGGGAGTTTGAAGCCAAGAAATTGTTGAGAAGGCAAAAAATTTTTCGCACTTCTGCTGCTCCAAGCGCTTAACCAGAATGGCCTAGGGAAAAAATACACATAACGTTGTAATCGGGTGAGTTTCTACTTTCAGATGCCATAGGAATTTTTGGGTTAGGTCAATCCGTTCGCGAGGTATGGGAGTTTGAAGCCAAGAAATGGTTAAGAAGGCAAGAAATTTTTCGCAATTCTGCTGCTCCAAGCGCTTAACCAGAATGCCCTAGGGAAAAAATACGCATATCGTTGTAATCGGGCGAGTTCCTACTTTCAGACGCAGCAGGAACTTCTGGGTTTGGTCAATCCGTTCGCGAGATATGGGAGTTTGAAGCTAAGAAATGGTTGAGAAGACAACAAATTCTTCGCACTTCTGCTGCTCCAAACGCTTAACCAGAATGGCCTAGGGAAAAAATACACATAGCGTTGTAATCGGGCGAGTTTCTACTTTCAGATGCAACAGGAATTTTTGGGTTAGGTCAATCCGTTCGCGAGATATGGGAGTTTGAAGCCAAGAAATGGTTGAGAAGGCAAAAAATTTTACGCAATTCTGCTGCTCCAAACGCTTAACCAGAATGGCCTAGGGAAAAAATACACATACCGTTGTAGTCGGGCGAGTTTCTACTTTCAGATGCAACAGGAATTTTTGGGTTAGGTCAATCCGTTCGCGAGATATGGGAGTTTGAAGCCAAGAAATGGTTGAGAAGGCAAAAAATTTTTCGCAATTCTGCTGCTCCAAGCGCTTAACCAGAATGCCCTAGGGAAAAAATACGCATATCGTTGTAATCGCGCGAGTTCCTACATTCAGACGCAGCAGGAACTTCTGGGTTTGGTCAATCCGTTCGCGAGATATGGGAGTTTGAAGCTAAGAAATGGTTGAGAAGACTACAAATTCTTCGCACTTCTGCTGCTCCAAACGCTTAACCAGAATGGCCTAGGGAAAAAATACACATAGCGTTGTAATCGGGCGAGTTTCTACTTTCAGACGCAACAGGAATTTTTGGGTTAGGTCAATCCGTTCGCGAGATATGGGAGATTGAAGCCAAGAAATGGTTGAGAAGGCATACAATTTTTCGCAATTCTGCTGATCCAAACGCTTAACCAGAATGCCCTAGGGAAAAAATACACATACCAATGTAGTCGGGCGAGTTTCAACTTTCAGATGCAATAGGAATTTTTGGGTTAGGTCAATCCGTTCGCGAGATATGGGAGTTTGAAGGCAAGAAATGGTTGAGAAGGCAAAAAACTTTTCGCAATTCTGCTGCTCCAAACGCTTAACCAGAATGGCCTAGGGAAAAAATACACATACCGTTGTAATCGGGCGAGTTTCTACTTGCAGATACAATAGGAATTTTTGGGTTAGGTCAATCCGTTCGCGAGATATGGGAGTTTGAAGCTAAGAAATGGTGGAGAAGGCAAAAAATTTTTCGCAATTCTGCCGCGACAAACGCTTAACCAGAATGGCCTAGGGAAAAAATACACATACCGTTATAATCGGGCGAGTTTCTACTTTCAGATGCAATAGGAATTTTTGGGTTAGGTCAATCCGTTCGCGAGATATGGGAGTTTGAAGCCAAGAAATGGTTGAGAAGGCAAAAAATTTTTCGCAATTCTGCTGCTCCAAGCGCTTAACCAGAATGCCCTAGGGAAAAAATACACATACCGTTGTAATCGGGCGAGTTTCTACTTTCAGACGCAGCAGGAACTTCTGGGTTTGGTCAATCCGTTCGCGAGATATGGGAGTTTGAAACTAAGAAATGGTTGAGAAGACAACAAATTTTTCGCAATTCTGCTGCTCCAAACGCTTAACCAGAATGGCCTAGGGAAAAAATACACATACCGTTGTAATCGGGTGAGTTTCTACTTTCAGATGCCATAGGAATTTTTGGGTTAGGTCAATCCGTTCGCGAGGTATGGGAGTTTGAAGCCAAGAAATGGTTAAGAAGGCAAGAAATTTTTCGCAATTCTGCTGCTCCAAACGCTTAACCAGAATGCCCTAGGGAAAAAATACGCATATCGTTGTAATCGGGCGAGTTCCTACTTTCAGACGCAGCAGGAACTTCTGGGTTTGGTCAATCCGTTCGCGAGATATGGGAGTTTGAAGCTAAGAAATGGTTGAGAAGACAACAAATTCTTCGCACTTCTGCTGCTCCAAACGCTTAACCAGAATGTCCTAGGGAAAAAATACACATGGCGTTGTAATCGGGCGAGTTTCTACTTTCAGACGCAACAGGAATTTTTGGGTTAGGTCAATCCGTTCGCGAGATATGGGAGTTTGAAGCCAAGAAATGGTTGAGAAGGCAAAAAATTTTTCGCAATTCTGCTGCTCCAAACGATTAACCAGAATGGCCTAGGGAAAAAATACACATACCGTTATAATCGGGCGAGTTTCTACTTTCAGATGCAATAGGAATTTTTGGGTTAGGTCAATCCGTTCGCGAGATATGGGAGTTTGAAGCCAAGAAATGGTTGAGAAGGCAAAAAATTTTTCGCAATTCTGCTGCTCCAAGCGCTTAACCAGAATGCCCTAGGGAAAAAATACGCATATCGTTGTAATCGGGCGAGTTCCTACTTTCAGACGCAGCAGGAACTTCTGGGTTTGGTCAATCCGTTCGCGAGATATGGGAGTTTGAAGCTAAGAAATGGTTGAGAAGACAACAAATTCTTCGCACTTCTGCTGCTCCAAACGCTTAACCAGAATGGCCTAGGGAAAAAATACACATAGCGTTGTAATCGGGCGAGTTTATACTTTCAGATGCAACAGGAATTTTTGGGTTAGGTCAATCCGTTCGCGAGATATGGGAGTTTGAAGCCAAGAAATGGTTGAGAAGGCAAAAAATTTTACGCAATTCTGCTGCTCCAAACGCTTAACCAGAATGGCCTAGGGAAAAAATACACATACCGTTGTAGTCGGGCGAGATTCTACTTTCAGATGCAACAGGAATTTTTGGGTTAGGTCAATCCGTTCGCGAGACATGGGAGTTTGAAGCCAAGAAATGGTTGAGAAGGCAAAAAATTTTTCGCAATTCTGCTGCTCCAAGCGCTTAACCAGAATGCCCTAGGGAAAAAATACGCATATCGTTGTAATCGCGCGAGTTCCTACATTCAGACGCAGCAGGAACTTCTGGGTTTGGTCAATCCGTTCGCGAGATATGGGAGTTTGAAGCTAAGAAATGGTTGAGAAGACTACAAATTCTTCGCACTTCTGCTGCTCCAAACGCTTAACCAGAATGGCCTAGGGAAAAAATACACATAGCGTTGTAATCGGGCGAGTTTCTACTTTCAGACGCAACAGGAATTTTTGGGTTAGGTCAATCCGTTCGCGAGATATGGGAGTTTGAAGCCAAGAAATGGTTGAGAAGGCAAAAAATTTTTCGCAATTCTGCTGCTCCAAACGCTTAACCAGAATGGCCTAGGGAAAAAATACACATACCGTTGTAATCGGGCGAGTTTCTACTTTCAGATGCAACAGGAATTTTTGGGTTAGGTCAATCCGTTCGCGAGATATGGGAGTTTGAAGCCAAGAAATTGTTGAGAAGGCAAAAAATTTTTCGCACTTCTGCTGCTCCAAGCGCTTAACCAGAATGGCCTAGGGAAAAAATACACATAACGTGGTAATCGGGTGAGTTTCTACTTTCAGATGCCATAGGAATTTTTGGGTTAGGTCAATCCGTTCGCGAGGTATGGGAGTTTGAAGCCAAGAAATGGTTAAGAAGGCAAGAAATTTTTCGCAATTCTGCTGCTCCAAGCGCTTAACCAGAATGCCCTAGGGAAAAAATACGCATATCGTTGTAATCGGGCGAGTTCCTACTTTCAGACGCAGCAGGAACTTCTGGGTTTGGTCAATCCGTTCGCGAGATATGGGAGTTTGAAGCTAAGAAATGGTTGAGAAGACAACAAATTCTTCGCACTTCTGCTGCTCCAAACGCTTAACCAGAATGGCCTAGGGAAAAAATACACATAGCGTTGTAATCGGGCGAGTTTCTACTTTCAGATGCAACAGGAATTTTTGGGTTAGGTCAATCCGTTCGCGAGATATGGGAGTTTGAAGCCAAGAAATGGTTGAGAAGGCAAAAAATTTTACGCAATTCTGCTGCTCCAAACGCTTAACCAGGATGGCCTAGGGAAAAAATACACATACCGTTGTAGTCGGGCGAGTTTCTACTTTCAGATGCAACAGGAATTTTTGGGTTAGGTCAATCCGTTCGCGAGATATGGGAGTTTGAAGCCAAGAAATGGTTGAGAAGGCAAAAAATTTTTCGCAATTCTGCTGCTCCAAGCGCTTAACCAGAATGCCCTAGGGAAAAAATACGCATATCGTTGTAATCGCGCGAGTTCCTACATTCAGACGCAGCAGGAACTTCTGGGTTTGGTCAATCCGTTCGCGAGATATGGGAGTTTGAAGCTAAGAAATGGTTGAGAAGACTACAAATTCTTCGCACTTCTGCTGCTCCAAACGCTTAACCAGAATGGCCTAGGGAAAAAATACACATAGCGTTCTAATCGGGCGAGTTTCTACTTTCAGACGCAACAGGAATTTTTGGGTTTGGTCAATCCGTTCGCGAGATATGGGAGTTTGAAGCCAAGAAATGGTTGAGAAGGCAAAAAATTTTACGCAATTCTGCTGCTCCAAACGCTTAACCAGAATGGCCTAGGGAAAAAATACACATACCGTTGTAGTCGGGCGAGATTCTACTTTCAGATGCAACAGGAATTTTTGGGTTAGGTCAATCCGTTCGCGAGATATGGGAGTTTGAAGCCAAGAAATGGTTGAGAAGGCAAAAAATTTTTCGCAATTCTGCTGCTCCAAGCGCTTAACCAGAATGCCCTAGGGAAAAAATACGCATATCGTTGTAATCGCGCGAGTTCCTACATTCAGACGCAGCAGGAACTTCTGGGTTTGGTCAATCCGTTCGCGAGATATGGGAGTTTGAAGCTAAGAAATGGTTGAGAAGACTACAAATTCTTCGCACTTCTGCTGCTCCAAACGCTTAACCAGAATGGCCTAGGGAAAAAATACACATAGCGTTGTAATCGGGCGAGTTTCTACTTTCAGACGCAACAGGAATTTTTGGGTTAGGTCAATCCGTTCGCGAGATATGGGAGTTTGAAGCCAAGAAATGGTTGAGAAGGCAAAAAATTTTTCGCAATTCTGCTGCTCCAAACGCTTAACCAGAATGGCCTAGGGAAAAAATACACATACCGTTGTAATCGGGCGAGTTTCTACTTTCAGATGCAACAGGAATTTTTGGGTTAGGTCAATCCGTTCGCGAGATATGGGAGTTTGAAGCCAAGAAATTGTTGAGAAGGCAAAAAATTTTTCGCACTTCTGCTGCTCCAAGCGCTTAACCAGAATGGCCTAGGGAAAAAATACACATAACGTGGTAATCGGGTGAGTTTCTACTTTCAGATGCCATAGGAATTTTTGGGTTAGGTCAATCCGTTCGCGAGGTATGGGAGTTTGAAGCCAAGAAATGGTTAAGAAGGCAAGAAATTTTTCGCAATTCTGCTGCTCCAAGCGCTTAACCAGAATGCCCTAGGGAAAAAATACGCATATCGTTGTAATCGGGCGAGTTCCTACTTTCAGACGCAGCAGGAACTTCTGGGTTTGGTCAATCCGTTCGCGAGATATGGGAGTTTGAAGCTAAGAAATGGTTGAGAAGACAACAAATTCTTCGCACTTCTGCTGCTCCAAACGCTTAACCAGAATGGCCTAGGGAAAAAATACACATAGCGTTGTAATCGGGCGAGTTTCTACTTTCAGATGCAACAGGAATTTTTGGGTTAGGTCAATCCGTTCGCGAGATATGGGAGTTTGAAGCCAAGAAATGGTTGAGAAGGCAAAAAATTTTACGCAATTCTGCTGCTCCAAACGCTTAACCAGGATGGCCTAGGGAAAAAATACACATACCGTTGTAGTCGGGCGAGTTTCTACTTTCAGATGCAACAGGAATTTTTGGGTTAGGTCAATCCGTTCGCGAGATATGGGAGTTTGAAGCCAAGAAATGGTTGAGAAGGCAAAAAATTTTTCGCAATTCTGCTGCTCCAAGCGCTTAACCAGAATGCCCTAGGGAAAAAATACGCATATCGTTGTAATCGCGCGAGTTCCTACATTCAGACGCAGCAGGAACTTCTGGGTTTGGTCAATCCGTTCGCGAGATATGGGAGTTTGAAGCTAAGAAATGGTTGAGAAGACTACAAATTCTTCGCACTTCTGCTGCTCCAAACGCTTAACCAGAATGGCCTAGGGAAAAAATACACATAGCGTTCTAATCGGGCGAGTTTCTACTTTCAGACGCAACAGGAATTTTTGGGTTTGGTCAATCCGTTCGCGAGATATGGGAGTTTGAAGCCAAGAAATGGTTGAGAAGGCAAAAAATTTTTCGCAATTCTGCTGCTCCAAACGCTTAACCAGAATGGCCTAGGGAAAAAATACGCATACCGTTGTAATCGGGCGAGCTTCTACTTTCAGACGCAACAGGAATTTTTGGGTTAGGTCAATCCGTTCGCGAGATATGGGAGTTTGAAGCCAAGAAATTGTTGAGAAGGCAAAAAATTTTTCGCACTTCTGCTGCTCCAAACGCTTAACCAGAATGGCCTAGGGAAAAAATACGCATACAGTTGTAATCGAGCGTGTTTCTACTTTCAGACGCAGCAGGAAGTTCTGGGTTTGGTCAATCCGTTCGCGAGATATGGGAGTTTGAAGCTAAGAAATGGTTGAGAAGACAACAAATTTTTCGCAATTCTGCTGCTCCAAACGCTTAACCAGAATGGACTAGGGAAAAAATACGCATACCGTTGTAATCGGGCGAGCTTCTACTTTCAACGCAACAGGAATTTTTGGGTTAGGTCTATCCGTTCGCGAGATATGGGAGTTTGAAGCCAAGAAATGGTTGAGAAGGCATACAATTTTTCGCAATTCTACTGATTCAAACGCTTAACCAGAATGCCCTAGGGAAAAAATACACATACCAATGTAGTCGGGCGAGTTTCAACTTTCAGATGCAATAGGAATTTTTGGGTTAGGTCAATCCGTTCGCGAGATATGGGAGTTTGAAGACAAGAAATGGTTGAGAAGGCAAAAAACTTTTCGCAATTCTGCTGCTCCAAACGCTTAACCAGAATGGCCTAGGGAAAAAATACACATACCGTTGTAGTCGGGCGAGATTCTACTTTCAGATGCAACAGGAATTTTTGGGTTAGGTCAATCCGTTCGCGAGATATGGGAGTTTGAAGCCAAGAAATGGTTGAGAAGGCAAAAAATTTTTCGCAATTCTGCTGCTCCAAGCGCTTAACCAGAATGCCCTAGGGAAAAAATACGCATATCGTTGTAATCGCGCGAGTTCCTACATTCAGACGCAGCAGGAACTTCTGGGTTTGGTCAATCCGTTCGCGAGATATGGGAGTTTGAAGCTAAGAAATGGTTGAGAAGACTACAAATTCTTCGCACTTCTGCTGCTCCAAACGCTTAACCAGAATGGCCTAGGGAAAAAATACACATAGCGTTGTAATCGGGCGAGTTTCTACTTTCAGACGCAACAGGAATTTTTGGGTTAGGTCAATCCGTTCGCGAGATATGGGAGTTTGAAGCCAAGAAATGGTTGAGAAGGCAAAAAATTTTTCGCAATTCTGCTGCTCCAAACGCTTAACCAGAATGGCCTAGGGAAAAAATACACATACCGTTGTAATCGGGCGAGTTTCTACTTTCAGATGCAACAGGAATTTTTGGGTTAGGTCAATCCGTTCGCGAGATATGGGAGTTTGAAGCCAAGAAATTGTTGAGAAGGCAAAAAATTTTTCGCACTTCTGCTGCTCCAAGCGCTTAACCAGAATGGCCTAGGGAAAAAATACACATAACGTGGTAATCGGGTGAGTTTCTACTTTCAGATGCCATAGGAATTTTTGGGTTAGGTCAATCCGTTCGCGAGGTATGGGAGTTTGAAGCCAAGAAATGGTTAAGAAGGCAAGAAATTTTTCGCAATTCTGCTGCTCCAAGCGCTTAACCAGAATGCCCTAGGGAAAAAATACGCATATCGTTGTAATCGGGCGAGTTCCTACTTTCAGACGCAGCAGGAACTTCTGGGTTTGGTCAATCCGTTCGCGAGATATGGGAGTTTGAAGCTAAGAAATGGTTGAGAAGACAACAAATTCTTCGCACTTCTGCTGCTCCAAACGCTTAACCAGAATGGCCTAGGGAAAAAATACACATAGCGTTGTAATCGGGCGAGTTTCTACTTTCAGATGCAACAGGAATTTTTGGGTTAGGTCAATCCGTTCGCGAGATATGGGAGTTTGAAGCCAAGAAATGGTTGAGAAGGCAAAAAATTTTACGCAATTCTGCTGCTCCAAACGCTTAACCAGGATGGCCTAGGGAAAAAATACACATACCGTTGTAGTCGGGCGAGTTTCTACTTTCAGATGCAACAGGAATTTTTGGGTTAGGTCAATCCGTTCGCGAGATATGGGAGTTTGAAGCCAAGAAATGGTTGAGAAGGCAAAAAATTTTTCGCAATTCTGCTGCTCCAAGCGCTTAACCAGAATGCCCTAGGGAAAAAATACGCATATCGTTGTAATCGCGCGAGTTCCTACATTCAGACGCAGCAGGAACTTCTGGGTTTGGTCAATCCGTTCGCGAGATATGGGAGTTTGAAGCTAAGAAATGGTTGAGAAGACTACAAATTCTTCGCACTTCTGCTGCTCCAAACGCTTAACCAGAATGGCCTAGGGAAAAAATACACATAGCGTTCTAATCGGGCGAGTTTCTACTTTCAGACGCAACAGGAATTTTTGGGTTTGGTCAATCCGTTCGCGAGATATGGGAGTTTGAAGCCAAGAAATGGTTGAGAAGGCAAAAAATTTTTCGCAATTCTGCTGCTCCAAACGCTTAACCAGAATGGCCTAGGGAAAAAATACGCATACCGTTGTAATCGGGCGAGCTTCTACTTTCAGACGCAACAGGAATTTTTGGGTTAGGTCAATCCGTTCGCGAGATATGGGAGTTTGAAGCCAAGAAATTGTTGAGAAGGCAAAAAATTTTTCGCACTTCTGCTGCTCCAAACGCTTAACCAGAATGGCCTAGGGAAAAAATACGCATACAGTTGTAATCGAGCGTGTTTCTACTTTCAGACGCAGCAGGAACTTCTGGGTTTGGTCAATCCGTTCGCGAGATATGGGAGTTTGAAGCTAAGAAATGGTTGAGAAGACAACAAATTTTTCGCAATTCTGCTGCTCCAAACGCTTAACCAGAATGGACTAGGGAAAAAATACGCATACCGTTGTAATCGGGCGAGCTTCTACTTTCAACGCAACAGGAATTTTTGGGTTAGGTCTATCCGTTCGCGAGATATGGGAGTTTGAAGCCAAGAAATGGTTGAGAAGGCATACAATTTTTCGCAATTCTACTGATTCAAACGCTTAACCAGAATGCCCTAGGGAAAAAATACACATACCAATGTAGTCGGGCGAGTTTCAACTTTCAGATGCAATAGGAATTTTTGGGTTAGGTCAATCCGTTCGCGAGATATGGGAGTTTGAAGACAAGAAATGGTTGAGAAGGCAAAAAACTTTTCGCAATTCTGCTGCTCCAAACGCTTAACCAGAATGGCCTAGGGAAAAAATACACATACCGTTGTAATCGGGCGAGTTTCTACTTGCAGATACAATAGGAATTTTTGGGTTAGTTCAATCCGTTCGCGAGATATGGGAGTTTGAAGCTAAGAAATGGTGGAGAAGGCAAAAAATTTTTCGCAATTCTGCCGCGACAAACGCTTAACCAGAATGGCCTAGGGAAAAAATACACATACCGTTGTAATCGGGCGAGTTTCTACTTTCAGACGCAGCAGGAACTTCTGGGTTTGGTCAATCCGTTCGCGAGATATGGGAGTTTGAAACTAAGAAATGGTTGAGAAGACAACAAATTTTTCGCAATTCTGCTGCTCCAAACGCTTAACCAGAATGGCCTAGGGAAAAAATACGCATATCGTTGTAATCGAGCGAGTTCCTACTTTCAGACGCAGCAGGAACTTCTGGGTTTGGTCAATCCGTTCGCGAGATATGGGAGTTTGAAGCTAAGAAATGGTTGAGAAGACAACAAATTCTTCGAACTTCTGCTGCTCCAAACGCTTAACCAGAATGGCCTAGGGAAAAAATACACATAGCGTTGTAATCGGGTGAGTTTCTACTTTCAGATGCCATAGGAATTTTTGGGTCAGGTCAATCCGTTCGCGAGGTATGGGAGTTTGAAGCCAAGAAATGGTTAAGAAGGCAAGAAATTTTTCGCAGTTCTGCTGCTCCAAACGCTTAACCAGAATGCCCTAGGGAAAAAATACGCATATCGTTGTAATCGGGCGAGTTCCTACTTTCAGACGCAGCAGGAACGTCTGGGTTTGGTCAATCCGTTCGCGAGATATGGGAGTTTGAAGCTAAGAAATGGTTGAGAAGACAACAAATTCTTCGAAATTCTGCTGCTCCAAACGCTTAACCGGAATGGCCTAGGGAAAAAATACACATAGCGTTGTAATCGGGCGAGTTTCTACTTTCAGACGCAACAGGAATTTTTGGGTTAGGTCAATCCGTTCGCGAGATATGGGAGTTTGAAGCCAAGAAATGGTTGAGAAGGCAAAAAATTTTTCGCAATTCTGCAGCTCCAAACGCTTAACCAGAATGGCCTAGGGAAAAAATACACATACCGTTGTAATGGGGCGAGTTTCTACTTCCAGACGCAACAGGAATTTTTGGGTTAGGTCAATCCGTTCGCGAGATATGGGAGTTTGAAGCCAAGAAATGGTTGAGAAGGCAAAAAATTTTTCGCAATTCTGCTGCTCCAAGCGCTTAACCAGAATGCCCTAGGGAAAAAATACGCATATCGTTGTAATCGGGCGAGTTCCTACATTCAGACGCAGCAGGAACTTCTGGGTTTGGTCAATCCGTTCGCGAGATATGGGAGTTTGAAGCTAAGAAATGGTTGAGAAGACAACAAATTCTTCGCACTTCTGCTGCACCAAACGCTTAACCAGAATGGCCTAGGGAAAAAATACACATAGCGTTGTAATCGGGCGAGTTTCTACTTTCAGACGCAACAGGAATTTTTGGGTTAGGTCAATCCGTGCGCGACATATGGGAGTTTGAAGCCAAGAAATGGTTGAGAAGGCAAAAAATTTTTCGCAATTCTGCTGCTCCAAACGCTTAACCAGAATGGCCTAGGGAAAAAATACGCATACAGTTGTAATCGGGCGTGTTTCTACTTTCAGACGCAGCAGGAACTTCTGGGTTTGGTCAATCCGTTCGCGAGATATGGGAGTTTGAAGCTAAGAAATGGTTGAGAAGACAACAAATTTTTCGCAATTCTGCTGCTCCAAACGCTTACCCAGAATGGACTAGGGAAAAAATACGCATACCGTTGTAATCGGGCGAGCTTCTACTTTCAACGCAACAGGAATTTTTGGGTTAGGTCTATCCGTTCGCGAGATATGGGAGTTTGAAGCCATGAAATGGTTGAGAAGGCATACAATTTTTCGCAATTCTACTGATCCAAACGCTTAACCAGAATGCCCTAGGGAAAAAATACACATACCAATGTAGTCGGGCGAGTTTCAACTTTCAGATGCAATAGGAATTTTTGGGTTAGGTCAATCCGTTCGCGAGATATGGGAGTTTGAAGACAAGAAATGGTTGAGAAGGCAAAAAACTTTTCGCAATTCTGCTGCTCCAAACGCTTAACCAGAATGGCCTTTTTTTTTTTTTTTTTTTTTAACGTGGGGGAAATCTTCGAAAGACCCCCCCGCCGCCTGGGGAGGGGCGGGGGGAGTGTGGGATTCCCCGCGCCCGGAAGGAAACCCATCGGGCGCGGGACCTACCCACTAAAACCCACCACGGTGGCCATCCTCGCACTATGCAGGGGGAGCACCTGGGACCGAAGACATCATAACATCAGGTGCTCCCCCGTGCAGGGCTCTCGCGCCCGTGTCCTCCCGTTCCAGGGAAGGGAGGGGGTACTTCACCCTCCCTTCCCTGTTTTCTCCTCGGCGCTCTGGCGCCCGACGTCGGAGCAGGGCCACACTGATCCGACGTCCCACTCCCGGGGGCCGCCCGAGGGCGGCCGCGAGTCCCACACTCGCGACCGCCCACGGCCCCCATAGCCGCGCCGGGGGCACGGCCCTGGGACCGTGCCGTCGGCGCGGCCGCACCCCGGCTCGTACGCTCCCGAGGGCGGCTCTGGCCTCTCCGCCCTCGAGAGCGTCGCCGTCCCTTACTCTACCCACCCCTTAGACGACGGGCGGTGGCACGAGCCTCAAGGGCTACGCACCCCCGCCCGCCGCTCTCAGGGTGGCCTCCCCGGCCCTTCCGGAGGCCCACCCGCCCCCGGCCTCGGACGGGGCCTCGCTCGCGGTCTCCCGCTCTCGCGAATGCGGCTCGCGGCCTCCTTCTGCGAGATTACCTCCTCGCAGAAGGAGGCCACGGCCCGCCACTTCGTCTCGCTGCCGAGCATGGCCTTTACCACGCCCGGCAGCGATAGGTCCGCCCCAATCACGGCCGTGAGGACACGGCGCTCCACCCCCCAGGCCGGACACACCTCGAGGGTGTGTTGCGCCGTGTCCTCGTCCGCTGGACAGTGCCAGCAGCGCGCCGCCTCTTCCACACCGATCCGGCACAGGTACTGACCGAAGCATCCGTGCCCGGACAGCACCTGCACCAACCGGTAGGTGAGTGAGCCGAAGCGCCTACCCAGCCACTCAAACAGGACCGGCCGGATAGCCCGGACAGTCCTCTGGCCGAACAACGGCTCGGCCAGCCGCTGCTGCCAAAGCTGCAGCATGGACTCCCGGGCCTGGCGCCTGAGGGCCTCCACCTCGCATCCCGCCAGGACCACCCCATCCTCGCGGGCGCGCATGCGGCCCTCGTAGAAAGCCGCATGCGCGCCCGCGATCAAGTCCGCCGGGGGTAGCCCTGACAGGACGCTCGCCGCCTCATACGAAACGGTCCGGTACCCCCGGGCGATCCGCAATGCAAGCCGCCTTTGAACCCGGCGCAGCAATACCTTGCTGCGCCGGGAGGCGGCCAGGTCGCCCGCCCACACGGGGGCCCCGTATAGGGCCACCGAGTGGACCATTCCCGCGTAGAGGCGGCGAACCCGGTCACTCGGGCCCCGCAGGTTGGGGAGGATACGGCCCAAAGCGCCAACTATCCTCTCCAACCGCGGGGCCAGGGCCCGGAAATGACCCTCGAAGCGCCAGTGGCTGTCGAGGTGAAGTCCCAGATATTTCATCTGAGACCTCACCTCGACGTCCGCCTCACCCACCCGGATCAGGGGGGGAGGCGGCTCTCCCCGGGGTCTATACATCCCGAGTACCTCGGTTTTGTGGAGAGCCACCTCCAAACCGATCCCCCTGATCCGGGAGACGACGCGCCGGGCACCGTCCTCGGCGGCCCGAACAGCCCCCCTCCAATCCCCCCCGACGGCCAACAACAAGGTGTCGTCCGCGTAGCACGTCAGACTGACGCCGTCGGGGAGGTCTTCGGCCCGCAGGACGGTGTCGTACCCGAGGTTCCACAGCAGGGGTCCTAACACCGACCCCTGCGGAACCCCGGAGTACACCGCTCTCCTCTCCGTCCCGCACCGGCCCGGATACTCGATCCACCTGTCGCGGAGGTAGTCCTCGACGACTGCCCTAAGGTAGGCGGGGACTCGATGTTCCTCAAGCCCCCGCCTAATCGCCTCCCAGGGTAGGGTGTTAAACGCATTGGCGATGTCCAAGGACACCGCCAATGCCACCCCACCCCGGGAGACCGCCGAGGCCGAGAGGGACCGGACGCGTCGAATCGCGTCGATCGTCGACCGGCCCTCCCGGAACCCGAACTGGCACTCCGCCAGCCCGGGCCCACCCCGCGACAGGTGCCCGACGATGCGGGCCGCCACGACTCTTTCCAGGAGCTTGCCCACATCGTCGAGCAGGCAAATCGGCCGGTACGCGGACGGAGAGTCCGCGGGCCTACCCTCTTTCCGGAGGAGGACCATTCGGGCCACCTTCCATGCGGAGGGGAATCGCCCGGCCTCCAGGCAGCGGTCGAATAGCTCCCGGAGGCCGTCACCCAGGACGTCCGCGGCCAAGACCAAGACTCGACCAGAATGGCCTAGGGAAAAAAATACACATACCGTTGTAATCGGGCGAGTTTCTACTTGCAGATACAATAGGAATTTTTGGGTTAGGTCAATCCGTTCGCGAGATATGGGAGTTTGAAGCTAAGAAATGGTGGAGAAGGCAAAAAATTTTTCGCAATTCTGCCGCGACAAACGCTTAACCAGAATGGCCTAGGGAAAAAATACACATACCGTTGTAATCGGGCGAGTTTCTACTTTCAGACGCAGCAGGAACTTCTGGGTTTGGTCAATCCGTTCGCGAGATATGGGAGTTTGAAACTAAGAAATGGTTGAGAAGACAACAAATTTTTCGCAATTCTGCTGCTCCAAACGCTTAACCAGAATGGCCTAGGGAAAAAATACG
Organism: Ptiloglossa arizonensis; assembly: GCF_051014685.1. NCBI lineage: Eukaryota > Metazoa > Arthropoda > Insecta > Hymenoptera > Colletidae > Ptiloglossa > Ptiloglossa arizonensis. Next base: position 420,465 of record NW_027478785.1, on the reverse strand, counting down.
CATATCGTTGTAATCGGGCGAGTTCCTACTTTCAGACGCAGCAGGAACTTCTGGGTTTGGTCAATCCGTTCGCGAGATATGGGAGTTTGAAGCTAAGAAATGGTTAAGAAGGCAAGAAATTTTTCGCAATTCTGCTGCTCCAAACGCTTAACCAGAATGCCCTAGGGAAAAAATACGCATACCGTTGTAATCGGGCGAGTTTCTACTTTCAGACGCAACAGGAATTTTTGGGTTAGGTCAATCCGTTCGCGAGATATGGGAGTTTGAAGCCAAGAAATGGTTGAGAAGGCAAAAAATTTTTCGCAATTCTGCTGCTCCAAGCGCTTAACCAGAATGCCCTAGGGAAAAAATACGCATATCGTTGTAATCGGGCGAGTTCCTACATTCAGACGCAGCAGGAACTTCTGGGTTTGGTCAATCCGTTCGCGAGATATGGGAGTTTGAAGCTAAGAAATGGTTGAGAAGACAACAAATTCTTCGCACTTCTGCTGCTCCAAACGCTTAACCAGAATGGCCTAGGGAAAAAATACACATAGCGTTGTAATCGGGCGAGTTTCTACTTTCAGACGCAACAGGAATTTTTGGGTTAGGTCAATCCGTGCGCGACATATGGGAGTTTGAAGCCAAGAAATGGTTGAGAAGGCAAAAAATTTTTCGCAATTCTGCTGCTCCAAACGCTTAACCAGAATGGCCTAGGGAAAAAATACACATACCGTTGTAATCGGGCGAGTTTCTACTTTCAGATGCAACAGGAATTTCTGGGTTAGGTCAATCCGTTCGCGAGATATGGGAGTTTGAAGCCAAGAAATGGTTGAGAAGGCTAAAAATTTTTCGCACTTCTGCTGCTCCAAACGCTTAACCAGAATGGCCTAGGGAAAAAATACGCATACAGTTGTAATCGGGCGTGTTTCTACTTTCAGACGCAGCAGGAACTTCTGGGTTTGGTCAATCCGTTCGCGAGATATGGGAGTTTGAAGCTAAGAAATGGTTGAGAAGACAACAAATTTTTCGCAATTCTGCTGCTCCAAACGCTTAACCAGAATGGACTAGGGAAAAAATACGCATACCGTTGTAATCGGGCGAGCTTCTACTTTCAACGCAACAGGAATTTTTGGGTTAGGTCTATCCGTTCGCGAGATATGGGAGTTTGAAGCCATGAAATGGTTGAGAAGGCATACAATTTTTCGCAATTCTACTGATCCAAACGCTTAACCAAAATGCCCTAGGGAAAAAATACACATACCAATGTAGTCAGGCGAGTTTCAACTTTCAGATGCAATAGGAATTTTTGGGTTAGGTCAATCCGTTCGCGAGATATGGGAGTTTGAAGACAAGAAATAGTTGAGAAGGCAAAAAACTTTTCGCAATTCTGCTGCTCCAAACGCTTAACCAGAATGGCCTAGGGAAAAAATACACATACCGTTGTAGTCGGGCGAGTTTCTACTTTCAGATGCAACAGGAATTTTTGGGTTAGGTCAATCCGTTCGCGAGATATGGGAGTTTGAAGCCAAGAAATGGTTGAGAAGGCAAAAAACTTTTCGCAATTCTGCTGCTCCAAACGCTTAACCAGAATGGCCTAGGGAAAAAATACACATACCGTTGTAGTCGGGCGAGTTTCTACTTTCAGATGCAACAGGAATTTTTGGGTTAGGTCAATCCGTTCGCGAGATATGGGAGTTTGAAGCTAAGAAATGGTTGAGAAGACAACAAATTCTTCGCACTTCTGCTGCTCCAAACGCTTAACCAGAATGGCCTAGGGAAAAAATACACATAGCGTTGTAATCGGGCGAGTTTCTACTTTCAGACGCAACAGGAATTTTTGGGTTAGGTCAATCCGTTCGCGAGATATGGGAGTTTGAAGCCAAGAAATGGTTGAGAAGGCAAAAAATTTTTCGCAATTCTGCTGCTCCAAACGCTTAACCAGAATGGCCTAGGGAAAAAATACACATACCGTTGTAGTCGGGCGAGTTTCTACTTTCAGATGCAACAGGAATTTTTGGGTTAGGTCAAACCGTTCGCGAGATATGGGAGTTTGAAGCCAAGAAATGGTTGAGAAGGCAAAAAATTTTTCGCAATTCTGCTGCTCCAAGCGCTTAACCAGAATGCCCTAGGGAAAAAATACGCATATTGTTGTAATCGGGCGAGTTCCTACTTTCAGACGCAGCAGGAACTTCTGGGTTTGGTCAATCCGTTCGCGAGATATGGGAGTTTGAAGCTAAGAAATGGTTGAGAAGACAACAAATTCTTCGCACTTCTGCTGCTCCAAACGCTTAACCAGAATGGCCTAGGGAAAAAATACACATAGCGTTTTAATCGGGCGAGTTTCTACTTTCAGATGCAACAGGAATTTTTGGGTTAGGTCAATCCGTTCGCGAGATATGGGAGTTTGAAGCCAAGAAATGGTTGAGAAGGCAAAAAATTTTTCGCAATTCTGCTGCTCCAAACGCTTAACCAGAATGGCCTAGGGAAAAAATACACATAGCGTTGTAATCGGGCGAGTTTCTACTTTCAGACGCAACAGGAATTTTTGGGTTAGGTCAATCCGTTCGCGAGATATGGGAGTTTGAAGCTAAGAAATGGTTGAGAAGACAACAAATTTTTCGCACTTCTGCTGCTCCAAACGCTTAACCAGAATGGCCTAGGGAAAAAATACACATAGCGTTGTAATCGGGCGAGTTTCTACTTTCAGACGCAGCAGGAACTTCTGGGTTTGGTCAATCTGTTCGCGAGATATGGGAGTTTGAAGCTAAGAAATGGTTGAGAAGACAACAAATTCTTCGCACTTCTGCTGCTCCAAACGCTTAACCAGAATGGCCTAGGGAAAAAATACACATAGCGTTGTAATCGGGCGAGTTTCTACTTTCAGACGCAACAGGAATTTTTGGGTTAGGTCAATCCGTTCGCGAGATATGGGAGTTTGAAGCCAAGAAATGGTTGAGAAGGCAAAAAATTTTTCGCAATTCTGCTGCTCCAAACGCTTAACCAGAATGGCCTAGGGAAAAAATACACATACCGTTGTAGTCGGGCGAGTTTCTACTTTCAGATGCAACAGGAATTTTTGGGTTAGGTCAATCCGTTCGCGAGATATGGGAGTTTGAAGCCAAGAAATGGTTGAGAAGGCAGAAAATTTTTCGCAATTCTGCTGCTCCAAGCGCTTAACCAGAATGCCCTAGGGAAAAAATACGCATATCGTTGTAATCGGGCGAGTTTCTACTTTCAGACGCAGCAGGAACTTCTGGGTTTGGTCAATCCGTTCGCGAGATATGGGAGTTTGAAGCTAAGAAATGGTTGAGAAGACAACAAATTCTTCGCACTTCTGCTGCTCCAAACGCTTAACCAGAATGGCCTAGGGAAAAAATACACATAGCGTTGTAATCGGGCGAGTTTCTACTTTCAGACGCAGCAGGAACTTCTGGGTTTGGTCAATCCGTTCGCGAGATATGGGAGTTTGAAGCTAAGAAATGGTTGAGAAGACAACAAATTCTTCGCACTTCTGCTGCTCCAAACGCTTAACCAGAATGGCCTAGGGAAAAAATACACATACCGTTGTAACCGGGCGAGTTTCTACTTTCAGACGGAACAGGAATTTTTGAGTTAGGTCAATCCGTTCGCGAGATATGGGAGTTTGAAGCCAAGAAATGGTTGAGAAGACTACAAATTTTTCGCACTTCTGCTGCTCCAAGCGCTTTACAAGAATGCCCTAGGGAAAAAATACGCATATCGTTGTAATCGGGCGAGTTCCTACTTTCAGACGCAGCTGGAACTTCTGGGTTTGGTCAATCTGTTCGCGAGATATGGGAGTTTGAAGCTAAGAAATGGTTGAGAAGACAACAAATTCTTCGCACTTCTGCTGCTCCAAACGCTTAACCAGAATGGCCTAGGGAAAAAATACACATAGCGTTGTAATCGGGCGAGTTTCTACTTTCAGACGCAACAGGAATTTTTGGGTTTGGTCAATCCGTTCGCGAGATATGGGAGTTTGAAGCCAAGAAATGGTTGAGAAGGCAAAAAATTTTTCGCAATTCTGCTGCTCCAAACGCTTAACCAGAATGGCCTAGGGAAAAAATACACATACCGTTGTAGTCGGGCGAGTTTCTACTTTCAGATGCAACAGGAATTTTTGGGTTAGGTCAATCCGTTCGCGAGATATGGGAGTTTGAAGCCAAGAAATGGTTGAGAAGGCAAAAAATTTTTCGCAATTCTGCTGCTCCAAACGCTTAACCAGAATGGCCTAGGGAAAAAATACACATACCGTTGTAATCGGGCGAGTTTCTACTTTCAGATGCAACAGGAATTTCTGGGTTAGGTCAATCCGTTCGCGAGATATGGGAGTTTGAAGCCAAGAAATGGTTGAGAAGGCAAAAAATTTTTCGCACTTCTGCTGCTCCAAACGCTTAACCAGAATGGCCTAGGGAAAAAATACGCATACAGTTGTAATCGGGCGTGTTTCTACTTTCAGACGCAGCAGGAACTTCTGGGTTTGGTCAATCCGTTCGCGAGATATGGGAGTTTGAAGCTAAGAAATGGTTGAGAAGACAACAAATTTTTCGCAATTCTGCTGCTCCAAACGCTTAACCAGAATGGACTAGGGAAAAAATACGCATACCGTTGTAATCGGGCGAGCTTCTACTTTCAACGCAACAGGAATTTTTGGGTTAGGTCTATCCGTTCGCGAGATATGGGAGTTTGAAGCCATGAAATGGTTGAGAAGGCATACAATTTTTCGCAATTCTACTGATCCAAACGCTTAACCAGAATGCCCTAGGGAAAAAATACACATACCAATGTAGTCAGGCGAGTTTCAACTTTCAGATGCAATAGGAATTTTTGGGTTAGGTCAATCCGTTCGCGAGATATGGGAGTTTGAAGACAAGAAATAGTTGAGAAGGCAAAAAACTTTTCGCAATTCTGCTGCTCCAAACGCTTAACCAGAATGGCCTAGGGAAAAAATACACATACCGTTGTAGTCGGGCGAGTTTCTACTTTCAGATGCAACAGGAATTTTTGGGTTAGGTCAATCCGTTCGCGAGAAATGGGAGTTTGAAGCCAAGAAATGGTTGAGAAGGCAAAAAACTTTTCGCAATTCTGCTGCTCCAAACGCTTAACCAGAATGGCCTAGGGAAAAAATACACATACCGTTGTAGTCGGGCGAGTTTCTACTTTCAGATGCAACAGGAATTTTTGGGTTAGGTCAATCCGTTCGCGAGATATGGGAGTTTGAAGCTAAGAAATGGTTGAGAAGACAACAAATTCTTCGCACTTCTGCTGCTCCAAACGCTTAACCAGAATGGCCTAGGGAAAAAATACACATAGCGTTGTAATCGGGCGAGTTTCTACTTTCAGACGCAACAGGAATTTTTGGGTTAGGTCAATCCGTTCGCGAGATATGGGAGTTTGAAGCCAAGAAATGGTTGAGAAGGCAAAAAATTTTTCGCAATTCTGCTGCTCCAAACGCTTAACCAGAATGGCCTAGGGAAAAAATACACATACCGTTGTAGTCGGGCGAGTTTCTACTTTCAGATGCAACAGGAATTTTTGGGTTAGGTCAAACCGTTCGCGAGATATGGGAGTTTGAAGCCAAGAAATGGTTGAGAAGGCAAAAAATTTTTCGCAATTCTGCTGCTCCAAGCGCTTAACCAGAATGCCCTAGGGAAAAAATACGCATATCGTTGTAATCGGGCGAGTTCCTACTTTCAGACGCAGCAGGAACTTCTGGGTTTGGTCAATCCGTTCGCGAGATATGGGAGTTTGAAGCTAAGAAATGGTTGAGAAGACAACAAATTCTTCGCACTTCTGCTGCTCCAAACGCTTAACCAGAATGGCCTAGGGAAAAAATACACATAGCGTTTTAATCGGGCGAGTTTCTACTTTCAGATGCAACAGGAATTTTTGGGTTAGGTCAATCCGTTCGCGAGATATGGGAGTTTGAAGCCAAGAAATGGTTGAGAAGGCAAAAAATTTTTCGCAATTCTGCTGCTCCAAACGCTTAACCAGAATGGCCTAGGGAAAAAATACACATACCGTTGTAGTCGGGCGAGTTTCTACTTTCAGATGCAACAGGAATTTTTGGGTTAGGTCAATCCGTTCGCGAGATATGGGAGTTTGAAGCCAAGAAATGGTTGAGAAGGCAAAAAACTTTTCGCAATTCTGCTGCTCCAAACGCTTAACCAGAATGGCCTAGGGAAAAAATACACATACCGTTGTAGTCGGGCGAGTTTCTACTTTCAGATGCAACAGGAATTTTTGGGTTAGGTCAATCCGTTCGCGAGATATGGGAGTTTGAAGCTAAGAAATGGTTGAGAAGACAACAAATTCTTCGCACTTCTGCTGCTCCAAACGCTTAACCAGAATGGCCTAGGGAAAAAATACACATAGCGTTGTAATCGGGCGAGTTTCTACTTTCAGACGCAACAGGAATTTTTGGGTTAGGTCAATCCGTTCGCGAGATATGGGAGTTTGAAGCCAAGAAATGGTTGAGAAGGCAAAAAATTTTTCGCAATTCTGCTGCTCCAAACGCTTAACCAGAATGGCCTAGGGAAAAAATACACATACCGTTGTAGTCGGGCGAGTTTCTACTTTCAGATGCAACAGGAATTTTTGGGTTAGGTCAAACCGTTCGCGAGATATGGGAGTTTGAAGCCAAGAAATGGTTGAGAAGGCAAAAAATTTTTCGCAATTCTGCTGCTCCAAGCGCTTAACCAGAATGCCCTAGGGAAAAAATACGAATATCGTTGTAATCGGGCGAGTTCCTACTTTCAGACGCAGCAGGAACTTCTGGGTTTGGTCAATCCGTTCGCGAGATATGGGAGTTTGAAGCTAAGAAATGGTTGAGAAGACAACAAATTCTTCGCACTTCTGCTGCTCCAAACGCTTAACCAGAATGGCCTAGGGAAAAAATACACATAGCGTTTTAATCGGGCGAGTTTCTACTTTCAGATGCAACAGGAATTTTTGGGTTAGGTCAATCCGTTCGCGAGATATGGGAGTTTGAAGCCAAGAAATGGTTGAGAAGGCAAAAAATTTTTCGCAATTCTGCTGCTCCAAACGCTTAACCAGAATGGCCTAGGGAAAAAATACACATACCGTTGTAGTCGGGCGAGTTTCTACTTTCAGATGCAACAGGAATTTTTGGGTTAGGTCAATCCGTTCGCGAGATATGGGAGTTTGAAGCCAAGAAATGGTTGAGAAGGCAAAAAATTTTTCGCAATTCTGCTGCTCCAAGCGCTTAACCAGAATGCCCTAGGGAAAAAATACGCGTATCGTTGTAATCGGGCGAGTTCCTACTTTCAGACGCAGCAGGAACTTCTGGGTTTGGTCAATCCGTTCGCGAGATATGGGAGTTTGAAGCTAAGAAATGGTTGAGAAGACAACAAATTCTTCGCACTTCTGCTGCTCCAAACGCTTAACCAGAATGGCCTAGGGAAAAAATACACATAGCGTTGTAATCGGGCGAGTTTCTACTTTCAGACGCAACAGGAATTTTTGGGTTAGGTCTATCCGTTCGCGAGATATGGGAGTTTGAAACCAAGAAATGGTTGAGAAGGCAAAAAACTTTTCGCAATTCTGCTGCTCCAAACGCTTAACCAGAATGGCCTAGGGAAAAAATACACATACCGCTGTAATCCGGCGAGTTTCTACTTGCAGATACAATAGGAATTTTTGGGTTAGGTCAATCCGTTCGCGAGATATGGGAGTTTGAAGCTAAGAAATGGTGGAGAAGGCAAAAAATTTTTCGCAATTCTGCCGCGACAAACGCTTAACCAGAATGGCCTATGGAAAAAATACACATACCGTTGTAATCGGGCGAGTTTCTACTTTCAGACGCAACAGGAATTTTTGGGTTAGGTCAATCCGTTCGCGAGATATGGGAGTTTGAAGCCAAGAAATGGTTGAGAAGGCAAAAAATTTTTCGCAATTCTGCTGCTCCAAACGCTTAACCAGAATGGCCTAGGGAAAAAATACACATAGCGTTGTAATCGGGCGAGTTTCTACTTTCAGACGCAACAGGAATTTTTGGGTTAGGTCAATCCGTTCGCGAGATATGGGAGTTTGAAGCTAAGAAATGGTTGAGAAGACAACAAATTTTTCGCACTTCTGCTGCTCCAAACGCTTAACCAGAATGGCCTCGGGAAAAAATACACATAACGTTGTAATGGGGCGAGTTTCTACTTTCAGATGCAATAGGAATTTTTGGGTTAGGTCAATCCGTTCGCGAGATATGGGAGTTTGAAGCTAAGAAATGGTTGAGAAGACAATAAATTTTTCGCACTTCTGCTGCTCCAAACGCTTAACCAGAATGGCCTAGGGAAAAAATACACATAGCGTTGTAATCGGGCGAGTTTCTACTTTCAGACGCAACAGGAATTTTTGGGTTAAGTCAATCCGTTCGCGAGATATGGGAGTTTGAAGCCAAGAAATGGTTGAGAAGGCAAAAAATTTTTTGCAATTCTGCTGCTCCAAACGCTTAACCAGAATGGCCTAGGGAAAAAATACACATACCGTTGTAACCGAGCGAGTTTCAACTTTCAGACGGAACAGGAATTTTTGAGTTAGGTCAATCCGTTCGCGAGATATGGGAGTTTGAAGCCAAGAAATGGTTGAGAAGACTACAAATTCTTCGCACTTCTGCTGCTCCAAACGCTTAACCAGAATGGCCTAGGGAAAAAATACACATACCGTTGTAACCGGGCGAGTTTCTACTTTCAGACGGAACAGGAATTTTTGAGTTAGGTCAATCCGTTCGCGAGATATGGGAGTTTGAAGCCAAGAAATGGTTGAGAAGACTACAAATTTTTCGCAATTCTGCTGCTCCAAACGCTTAACCAGAATGGCCTAGGGAAAAAATACGCATACAGTTGTAATCGGGCGTGTTTCTACTTTCAGACGCAGCAGGAACTTCTGGGTTTGGTCAATCCGTTCGCGAGATATGGGAGTTTGAAGCTAAGAAATGGTTGAGAAGACAACAAATTTTTCGCAATTCTGCTGCTCCAAACGCTTACCCAGAATGGACTAGGGAAAAAATACGCATACCGTTGTAATCGGGCGAGCTTCTACTTTCAACGCAACAGGAATTTTTGGGTTAGGTCTCTCCGTTCGCGAGATATGGGAGTTTGAAGCCATGAAATGGTTGAGAAGGCATACAATTTTTCGCAATTCTACTGATCCAAACGCTTAACCAGAATGCCCTAGGGAAAAAATACACATACCAATGTAGTCGGGCGAGTTTCAACTTTCAGATGCAATAGGAATTTTTGGGTTAGGTCAATCCGTTCGCGAGATATGGGAGTTTGAAGACAAGAAATGGTTGAGAAGGCAAAAAACTTTTCGCAATTCTGCTGCTCCAAACGCTTAACCAGAATGGCCTTTTTTTTTTTTTTTTTTTTTAACGTGGGGGAAATCTTCGAAAGACCCCCCCGCCGCCTGGGGAGGGGCGGGGGGAGTGTGGGATTCCCCGCGCCCGGAAGGAAACCCATCGGGCGCGGGACCTACCCACTAAAACCCACCACGGTGGCCATCCTCGCACTATGCAGGGGGAGCACCTGGGACCGAAGACATCATAACATCAGGTGCTCCCCCGTGCAGGGCTCTCGCGCCCGTGTCCTCCCGTTCCAGGGAAGGGAGGGGGTACTTCACCCTCCCTTCCCTGTTTTCTCCTCGGCGCTCTGGCGCCCGACGTCGGAGCAGGGCCACACTGATCCGACGTCCCACTCCCGGGGGCCGCCCGAGGGCGGCCGCGAGTCCCACACTCGCGACCGCCCACGGCCCCCATAGCCGCGCCGGGGGCACGGCCCTGGGACCGTGCCGTCGGCGCGGCCGCACCCCGGCTCGTACGCTCCCGAGGGCGGCTCTGGCCTCTCCGCCCTCGAGAGCGTCGCCGTCCCTTACTCTACCCACCCCTTAGACGACGGGCGGTGGCACGAGCCTCAAGGGCTACGCACCCCCGCCCGCCGCTCTCAGGGTGGCCTCCCCGGCCCTTCCGGAGGCCCACCCGCCCCCGGCCTCGGACGGGGCCTCGCTCGCGGTCTCCCGCTCTCGCGAATGCGGCTCGCGGCCTCCTTCTGCGAGATTACCTCCTCGCAGAAGGAGGCCACGGCCCGCCACTTCGTCTCGCTGCCGAGCATGGCCTTTACCACGCCCGGCAGCGATAGGTCCGCCCCAATCACGGCCGTGAGGACACGGCGCTCCACCCCCCAGGCCGGACACACCTCGAGGGTGTGTTGCGCCGTGTCCTCGTCCGCTGGACAGTGCCAGCAGCGCGCCGCCTCTTCCACACCGATCCGGCACAGGTACTGACCGAAGCATCCGTGCCCGGACAGCACCTGCACCAACCGGTAGGTGAGTGAGCCGAAGCGCCTACCCAGCCACTCAAACAGGACCGGCCGGATAGCCCGGACAGTCCTCTGGCCGAACAACGGCTCGGCCAGCCGCTGCTGCCAAAGCTGCAGCATGGACTCCCGGGCCTGGCGCCTGAGGGCCTCCACCTCGCATCCCGCCAGGACCACCCCATCCTCGCGGGCGCGCATGCGGCCCTCGTAGAAAGCCGCATGCGCGCCCGCGATCAAGTCCGCCGGGGGTAGCCCTGACAGGACGCTCGCCGCCTCATACGAAACGGTCCGGTACCCCCGGGCGATCCGCAATGCAAGCCGCCTTTGAACCCGGCGCAGCAATACCTTGCTGCGCCGGGAGGCGGCCAGGTCGCCCGCCCACACGGGGGCCCCGTATAGGGCCACCGAGTGGACCATTCCCGCGTAGAGGCGGCGAACCCGGTCACTCGGGCCCCGCAGGTTGGGGAGGATACGGCCCAAAGCGCCAACTATCCTCTCCAACCGCGGGGCCAGGGCCCGGAAATGACCCTCGAAGCGCCAGTGGCTGTCGAGGTGAAGTCCCAGATATTTCATCTGAGACCTCACCTCGACGTCCGCCTCACCCACCCGGATCAGGGGGGGAGGCGGCTCTCCCCGGGGTCTATACATCCCGAGTACCTCGGTTTTGTGGAGAGCCACCTCCAAACCGATCCCCCTGATCCGGGAGACGACGCGCCGGGCACCGTCCTCGGCGGCCCGAACAGCCCCCCTCCAATCCCCCCCGACGGCCAACAACAAGGTGTCGTCCGCGTAGCACGTCAGACTGACGCCGTCGGGGAGGTCTTCGGCCCGCAGGACGGTGTCGTACCCGAGGTTCCACAGCAGGGGTCCTAACACCGACCCCTGCGGAACCCCGGAGTACACCGCTCTCCTCTCCGTCCCGCACCGGCCCGGATACTCGATCCACCTGTCGCGGAGGTAGTCCTCGACGACTGCCCTAAGGTAGGCGGGGACTCGATGTTCCTCAAGCCCCCGCCTAATCGCCTCCCAGGGTAGGGTGTTAAACGCATTGGCGATGTCCAAGGACACCGCCAATGCCACCCCACCCCGGGAGACCGCCGAGGCCGAGAGGGACCGGACGCGTCGAATCGCGTCGATCGTCGACCGGCCCTCCCGGAACCCGAACTGGCACTCCGCCAGCCCGGGCCCACCCCGCGACAGGTGCCCGACGATGCGGGCCGCCACGACTCTTTCCAGGAGCTTGCCCACATCGTCGAGCAGGCAAATCGGCCGGTACGCGGACGGAGAGTCCGCGGGCCTACCCTCTTTCCGGAGGAGGACCATTCGGGCCACCTTCCATGCGGAGGGGAATCGCCCGGCCTCCAGGCAGCGGTCGAATAGCTCCCGGAGGCCGTCACCCAGGACGTCCGCGGCCAAGACCAAGACTCGACCAGAATGGCCTAGGGAAAAAAATACACATACCGTTGTAATCGGGCGAGTTTCTACTTGCAGATACAATAGGAATTTTTGGGTTAGGTCAATCCGTTCGCGAGATATGGGAGTTTGAAGCTAAGAAATGGTGGAGAAGGCAAAAAATTTTTCGCAATTCTGCCGCGACAAACGCTTAACCAGAATGGCCTAGGGAAAAAATACACATACCGTTGTAATCGGGCGAGTTTCTACTTTCAGACGCAGCAGGAACTTCTGGGTTTGGTCAATCCGTTCGCGAGATATGGGAGTTTGAAACTAAGAAATGGTTGAGAAGACAACAAATTTTTCGCAATTCTGCTGCTCCAAACGCTTAACCAGAATGGCCTAGGGAAAAAATACGCATATCGTTGTAATCGGGCGAGTTCCTACTTTCAGACGCAGCAGGAACTTCTGGGTTTGGTCAATCCGTTCGCGAGATATGGGAGTTTGAAGCTAAGAAATGGTTAAGAAGGCAAGAAATTTTTCGCAATTCTGCTGCTCCAAACGCTTAACCAGAATGCCCTAGGGAAAAAATACGCATACCGTTGTAATCGGGCGAGTTTCTACTTTCAGACGCAACAGGAATTTTTGGGTTAGGTCAATCCGTTCGCGAGATATGGGAGTTTGAAGCCAAGAAATGGTTGAGAAGGCAAAAAATTTTTCGCAATTCTGCTGCTCCAAGCGCTTAACCAGAATGCCCTAGGGAAAAAATACGCATATCGTTGTAATCGGGCGAGTTCCTACATTCAGACGCAGCAGGAACTTCTGGGTTTGGTCAATCCGTTCGCGAGATATGGGAGTTTGAAGCTAAGAAATGGTTGAGAAGACAACAAATTCTTCGCACTTCTGCTGCTCCAAACGCTTAACCAGAATGGCCTAGGGAAAAAATACACATAGCGTTGTAATCGGGCGAGTTTCTACTTTCAGACGCAACAGGAATTTTTGGGTTAGGTCAATCCGTGCGCGACATATGGGAGTTTGAAGCCAAGAAATGGTTGAGAAGGCAAAAAATTTTTCGCAATTCTGCTGCTCCAAACGCTTAACCAGAATGGCCTAGGGAAAAAATACACATACCGTTGTAATCGGGCGAGTTTCTACTTTCAGATGCAACAGGAATTTCTGGGTTAGGTCAATCCGTTCGCGAGATATGGGAGTTTGAAGCCAAGAAATGGTTGAGAAGGCTAAAAATTTTTCGCACTTCTGCTGCTCCAAACGCTTAACCAGAATGGCCTAGGGAAAAAATACGCATACAGTTGTAATCGGGCGTGTTTCTACTTTCAGACGCAGCAGGAACTTCTGGGTTTGGTCAATCCGTTCGCGAGATATGGGAGTTTGAAGCTAAGAAATGGTTGAGAAGACAACAAATTTTTCGCAATTCTGCTGCTCCAAACGCTTAACCAGAATGGACTAGGGAAAAAATACGCATACCGTTGTAATCGGGCGAGCTTCTACTTTCAACGCAACAGGAATTTTTGGGTTAGGTCTATCCGTTCGCGAGATATGGGAGTTTGAAGCCATGAAATGGTTGAGAAGGCATACAATTTTTCGCAATTCTACTGATCCAAACGCTTAACCAAAATGCCCTAGGGAAAAAATACACATACCAATGTAGTCAGGCGAGTTTCAACTTTCAGATGCAATAGGAATTTTTGGGTTAGGTCAATCCGTTCGCGAGATATGGGAGTTTGAAGACAAGAAATAGTTGAGAAGGCAAAAAACTTTTCGCAATTCTGCTGCTCCAAACGCTTAACCAGAATGGCCTAGGGAAAAAATACACATACCGTTGTAGTCGGGCGAGTTTCTACTTTCAGATGCAACAGGAATTTTTGGGTTAGGTCAATCCGTTCGCGAGATATGGGAGTTTGAAGCCAAGAAATGGTTGAGAAGGCAAAAAACTTTTCGCAATTCTGCTGCTCCAAACGCTTAACCAGAATGGCCTAGGGAAAAAATACACATACCGTTGTAGTCGGGCGAGTTTCTACTTTCAGATGCAACAGGAATTTTTGGGTTAGGTCAATCCGTTCGCGAGATATGGGAGTTTGAAGCTAAGAAATGGTTGAGAAGACAACAAATTCTTCGCACTTCTGCTGCTCCAAACGCTTAACCAGAATGGCCTAGGGAAAAAATACACATAGCGTTGTAATCGGGCGAGTTTCTACTTTCAGACGCAACAGGAATTTTTGGGTTAGGTCAATCCGTTCGCGAGATATGGGAGTTTGAAGCCAAGAAATGGTTGAGAAGGCAAAAAATTTTTCGCAATTCTGCTGCTCCAAACGCTTAACCAGAATGGCCTAGGGAAAAAATACACATACCGTTGTAGTCGGGCGAGTTTCTACTTTCAGATGCAACAGGAATTTTTGGGTTAGGTCAAACCGTTCGCGAGATATGGGAGTTTGAAGCCAAGAAATGGTTGAGAAGGCAAAAAATTTTTCGCAATTCTGCTGCTCCAAGCGCTTAACCAGAATGCCCTAGGGAAAAAATACGCATATCGTTGTAATCGGGCGAGTTCCTACTTTCAGACGCAGCAGGAACTTCTGGGTTTGGTCAATCCGTTCGCGAGATATGGGAGTTTGAAGCTAAGAAATGGTTGAGAAGACAACAAATTCTTCGCACTTCTGCTGCTCCAAACGCTTAACCAGAATGGCCTAGGGAAAAAATACACATAGCGTTTTAATCGGGCGAGTTTCTACTTTCAGATGCAACAGGAATTTTTGGGTTAGGTCAATCCGTTCGCGAGATATGGGAGTTTGAAGCCAAGAAATGGTTGAGAAGGCAAAAAATTTTTCGCAATTCTGCTGCTCCAAACGCTTAACCAGAATGGCCTAGGGAAAAAATACACATAGCGTTGTAATCGGGCGAGTTTCTACTTTCAGACGCAACAGGAATTTTTGGGTTAGGTCAATCCGTTCGCGAGATATGGGAGTTTGAAGCTAAGAAATGGTTGAGAAGACAACAAATTTTTCGCACTTCTGCTGCTCCAAACGCTTAACCAGAATGGCCTAGGGAAAAAATACACATAGCGTTGTAATCGGGCGAGTTTCTACTTTCAGACGCAGCAGGAACTTCTGGGTTTGGTCAATCTGTTCGCGAGATATGGGAGTTTGAAGCTAAGAAATGGTTGAGAAGACAACAAATTCTTCGCACTTCTGCTGCTCCAAACGCTTAACCAGAATGGCCTAGGGAAAAAATACACATAGCGTTGTAATCGGGCGAGTTTCTACTTTCAGACGCAACAGGAATTTTTGGGTTAGGTCAATCCGTTCGCGAGATATGGGAGTTTGAAGCCAAGAAATGGTTGAGAAGGCAAAAAATTTTTCGCAATTCTGCTGCTCCAAACGCTTAACCAGAATGGCCTAGGGAAAAAATACACATACCGTTGTAGTCGGGCGAGTTTCTACTTTCAGATGCAACAGGAATTTTTGGGTTAGGTCAATCCGTTCGCGAGATATGGGAGTTTGAAGCCAAGAAATGGTTGAGAAGGCAGAAAATTTTTCGCAATTCTGCTGCTCCAAGCGCTTAACCAGAATGCCCTAGGGAAAAAATACGCATATCGTTGTAATCGGGCGAGTTTCTACTTTCAGACGCAGCAGGAACTTCTGGGTTTGGTCAATCCGTTCGCGAGATATGGGAGTTTGAAGCTAAGAAATGGTTGAGAAGACAACAAATTCTTCGCACTTCTGCTGCTCCAAACGCTTAACCAGAATGGCCTAGGGAAAAAATACACATAGCGTTGTAATCGGGCGAGTTTCTACTTTCAGACGCAGCAGGAACTTCTGGGTTTGGTCAATCCGTTCGCGAGATATGGGAGTTTGAAGCTAAGAAATGGTTGAGAAGACAACAAATTCTTCGCACTTCTGCTGCTCCAAACGCTTAACCAGAATGGCCTAGGGAAAAAATACACATACCGTTGTAACCGGGCGAGTTTCTACTTTCAGACGGAACAGGAATTTTTGAGTTAGGTCAATCCGTTCGCGAGATATGGGAGTTTGAAGCCAAGAAATGGTTGAGAAGACTACAAATTTTTCGCACTTCTGCTGCTCCAAGCGCTTTACAAGAATGCCCTAGGGAAAAAATACGCATATCGTTGTAATCGGGCGAGTTCCTACTTTCAGACGCAGCTGGAACTTCTGGGTTTGGTCAATCTGTTCGCGAGATATGGGAGTTTGAAGCTAAGAAATGGTTGAGAAGACAACAAATTCTTCGCACTTCTGCTGCTCCAAACGCTTAACCAGAATGGCCTAGGGAAAAAATACACATAGCGTTGTAATCGGGCGAGTTTCTACTTTCAGACGCAACAGGAATTTTTGGGTTTGGTCAATCCGTTCGCGAGATATGGGAGTTTGAAGCCAAGAAATGGTTGAGAAGGCAAAAAATTTTTCGCACTTCTGCTGCTCCAAACGCTTAACCAGAATGGCCTAGTGAAAAAATACGCATACAGTTGTAATCGGGCGTGTTTCTACTTTCAGACGCAGCAGGAACTTCTGGGTTTGGTCAATCCGTTCGCGAGATATGGGAGTTTGAAGCTAAGAAATGGTTGAGAAGACAACAAATTTTTCGCAATTCTGCTGCTCCAAACGCTTAACCAGAATGGACTAGGGAAAAAATACGCATACCGTTGTAATCGGGCGAGCTTCTACTTTCAACGCAACAGGAATTTTTGGGTTAGGTCTATCCGTTCGCGAGATATGGGAGTTTGAAGCCATGAAATGGTTGAGAAGGCATACAATTTTTCGCAATTCTACTGATCCAAACGCTTAACCAGAATGCCCTAGGGAAAAAATACACATACCAATGTAGTCAGGCGAGTTTCAACTTTCAGATGCAATAGGAATTTTTGGGTTAGGTCAATCCGTTCGCGAGATATGGGAGTTTGAAGACAAGAAATAGTTGAGAAGGCAAAAAACTTTTCGCAATTCTGCTGCTCCAAACGCTTAACCAGAATGGCCTAGGGAAAAAATACACATACCGTTGTAGTCGGGCGAGTTTCTACTTTCAGATGCAACAGGAATTTTTGGGTTAGGTCAATCCGTTCGCGAGAAATGGGAGTTTGAAGCCAAGAAATGGTTGAGAAGGCAAAAAACTTTTCGCAATTCTGCTGCTCCAAACGCTTAACCAGAATGGCCTAGGGAAAAAATACACATACCGTTGTAGTCGGGCGAGTTTCTACTTTCAGATGCAACAGGAATTTTTGGGTTAGGTCAATCCGTTCGCGAGATATGGGAGTTTGAAGCTAAGAAATGGTTGAGAGACAACAAATTCTTCGCACTTCTGCTGCTCCAAACGCTTAACCAGAATGGCCTAGGAAAAAATACACATAGCGTTGTAATCGGGCGAGTTTCTACTTTCAGACGCAACAGGAATTTTTGGGTTAGGTCAATCCGTTCGCGAGATATGGGAGTTTGAAGCCAAGAAATGGTTGAGAAGGCAAAAAATTTTTCGCAATTCTGCTGCTCCAAACGCTTAACCAGAATGGCCTAGGGAAAAAATACACATACCGTTGTAGTCGGGCGAGTTCTACTTTCAGATGCAACAGGAATTTTTGGGTTAGGTCAAACCGTTCGCGAGATATGGGAGTTTGAAGCCAAGAAATGGTTGAGAAGGCAAAAAATTTTTCGCAATTCTGCTGCTCCAAGCGCTTAACCAGAATGCCCTAGGGAAAAAATACGCATATCGTTGTAATCGGGCGAGTTCCTACTTTCAGACGCAGCAGGAACTTCTGGGTTGGTCAATCCGTTCGCGAGATATGGGAGTTTGAAGCTAAGAAATGGTTGAGAAGACAACAAATTCTTTCTTCGCACTTCTGCTGCTCCAAACGCTTAACCAGAATGGCCTAGGGAAAAAATACACATAGCGTTTTAATCGGGCGAGTTTCTACTTTCAGATGCAACAGGAATTTTTGGGTTAGGTCAATCCGTTCGCGAGATATGGGAGTTTGAAGCCAAGAAATGGTTGAGAAGGCAAAAAATTTTTCGCAATTCTGCTGCTCCAAACGCTTAACCAGAATGGCCTAGGGAAAAAATACACATACCGTTGTAGTCGGGCGAGTTTCTACTTTCAGATGCAACAGGAATTTTTGGGTTAGGTCAATCCGTTCGCGAGATATGGGAGTTTGAAGCCAAGAAATGGTTGAGAAGGCAAAAAACTTTTCGCAATTCTGCTGCTCCAAACGCTTAACCAGAATGGCCTAGGGAAAAAATACACATACCGTTGTAGTCGGGCGAGTTTCTACTTTCAGATGCAACAGGAATTTTTGGGTTAGGTCAATCCGTTCGCGAGATATGGGAGTTTGAAGCTAAGAAATGGTTGAGAAGACAACAAATTCTTCGCACTTCTGCTGCTCCAAACGCTTAACCAGAATGGCCTAGGGAAAAAATACACATAGCGTTGTAATCGGGCGAGTTTCTACTTTCAGGCGCAACAGGAATTTTTGGGTTAGGTCAATCCGTTCGCGAGATATGGGAGTTTGAAGCCAAGAAATGGTTGAGAAGGCAAAAAATTTTTCGCAATTCTGCTGCTCCAAACGCTTAACCAGAATGGCCTAGGGAAAAAATACACATACCGTTGTAGTCGGGCGAGTTTCTACTTTCAGATGCAACAGGAATTTTTGGGTTAGGTCAAACCGTTCGCGAGATATGGGAGTTTGAAGCCAAGAAATGGTTGAGAAGGCAAAAAATTTTTCGCAATTCTGCTGCTCCAAGCGCTTAACCAGAATGCCCTAGGGAAAAAATACGAATATCGTTGTAATCGGGCGAGTTCCTACTTTCAGACGCAGCAGGAACTTCTGGGTTTGGTCAATCCGTTCGCGAGATATGGGAGTTTGAAGCTAAGAAATGGTTGAGAAGACAACAAATTCTTCGCACTTCTGCTGCTCCAAACGCTTAACCAGAATGGCCTAGGGAAAAAATACACATAGCGTTTTAATCGGGCGAGTTTCTACTTTCAGATGCAACAGGAATTTTTGGGTTAGGTCAATCCGTTCGCGAGATATGGGAGTTTGAAGCCAAGAAATGGTTGAGAAGGCAAAAAATTTTTCGCAATTCTGCTGCTCCAAACTCTTAACCAGAATGGCCTAGGGAAAAAATACACATACCGTTGTAGTCGGGCGAGTTTCTACTTTCAGATGCAACAGGAATTTTTGGGTTAGGTCAATCCGTTCGCGAGATATGGGAGTTTGAAGCCAAGAAATGGTTGAGAAGGCAAAAAATTTTTCGCAATTCTGCTGCTCCAAGCGCTTAACCAGAATGCCCTAGGGAAAAAATACGCGTATCGTTGTAATCGGGCGAGTTCCTACTTTCAGACGCAGCAGGAACTTCTGGGTTTGGTCAATCCGTTCGCGAGATATGGGAGTTTGAAGCTAAGAAATGGTTGAGAAGACAACAAATTCTTCGCACTTCTGCTGCTCCAAACGCTTAACCAGAATGGCCTAGGGAAAAAATACACATAGCGTTGTAATCGGGCGAGTTTCTACTTTCAGACGCAACAGGAATTTTTGGGTTAGGTCTATCCGTTCGCGAGATATGGGAGTTTGAAACCAAGAAATGGTTGAGAAGGCAAAAAACTTTTCGCAATTCTGCTGCTCCAAACGCTTAACCAGAATGGCCTAGGGAAAAAATACACATACCGCTGTAATCCGGCGAGTTTCTACTTGCAGATACAATAGGAATTTTTGGGTTAGGTCAATCCGTTCGCGAGATATGGGAGTTTGAAGCTAAGAAATGGTGGAGAAGGCAAAAAATTTTTCGCAATTCTGCCGCGACAAACGCTTAACCAGAATGGCCTATGGAAAAAATACACATACCGTTGTAATCGGGCGAGTTTCTACTTTCAGACGCAACAGGAATTTTTGGGTTAGGTCAATCCGTTCGCGAGATATGGGAGTTTGAAGCCAAGAAATGGTTGAGAAGGCAAAAAATTTTTCGCAATTCTGCTGCTCCAAACGCTTAACCAGAATGGCCTAGGGAAAAAATACACATAGCGTTGTAATCGGGCGAGTTTCTACTTTCAGACGCAACAGGAATTTTTGGGTTAGGTCAATCCGTTCGCGAGATATGGGAGTTTGAAGCTAAGAAATGGTTGAGAAGACAACAAATTTTTCGCACTTCTGCTGCTCCAAACGCTTAACCAGAATGGCCTAGGGAAAAAATACACATAGCGTTGAAATCGGGCGAGTTTCTACTTTCAGACGCAACAGGAATTTTTGGGTTAGGTCTATCCGTACGCGAGATATGGGAGTTTGAAGCCAAGAAATGGTTGAGAAGGCAAAAAACTTTTCGCAATTCTGCTGCTCCAAACGCTTAACCAGAATGGCCTAGGGAAAAAATACACATAGCGTTGTAATCGGGCGAGTTTCTACTTTCAGACGCAGCAGGAACTTCTGGGTTTGGTCAATCTGTTCGCGAGATATGGGAGTTTGAAGCTAAGAAATGGTTGAGAAGACAACAAATTCTTCGCACTTCTGCTGCTCCAAACGCTTAACCAGAATGGCCTAGGGAAAAAATACACATAGCGTTGTAATCGGGCGAGTTTCTACTTTCAGACGCAACAGGAATTTTTGGGTTAGGTCAATCCGTTCGCGAGATATGGGAGTTTGAAGCCAAGAAATGGTTGAGAAGGCAAAAAATTTTTCGCAATTCTGCTGCTCCAAACGCTTAACCAGAATGGCCTAGGGAAAAAATACACATACCGTTGTAGTCGGGCGAGTTTCTACTTTCAGATGCAACAGGAATTTTTGGGTTAGGTCAATCCGTTCGCGAGATATGGGAGTTTGAAGCCAAGAAATGGTTGAGAAGGCAAAAAATTTTTCGCAATTCTGCTGCTCCAAGCGCTTAACCAGAATGCGCTAGGGAAAAAACACGCATATCGTTGTAATCGGGCGAGTTCCTACTTTCAGACGCAGCAGGAACTTCTGGGTTTGGTCAATCCGTTCGCGAGATATGGGAGTTTGAAGCTAAGAAATGGTTGAGAAGACAACAAATTCTTCGCACTTCTGCTGCTACAAACGCTTAACCAGAATGGCCTAGGGAAAAAATACACATAGCGTTGTAATCGGGCGGGTTTCTACTTTCAGACGCAACAGGAATTTTTGGGTTAGGTCAATCCGTTCGCGAGATATGGGAGTTTGAAGCCAAGAAATGGTTGAGAAGGCAAAAAATTTTTTGCAATTCTGCTGCTCCAAACGCTTAACCAGAATGGCCTAGGGAAAAAATACACATACCGTTGTAATCGGGCGAGTTTCTACTTTCAGATGCAACAGGAATTTTTGGGTTAGGTCAATCCGTTCGCGAGATATGGGAGTTTGAAGCTAAGAAATGGTTGAGAAGGCAACAAATTTTTCGCACTTCTGCTGCTCCAAACGCTTAACCAGAATGGCCTAGGGAAAAAATACACATAGCGTTGTAATCGGGCGAGTTTCTACTTTCAGACGCAACAGGAATTTTTGGGTTAAGTCAATCCGTTCGCGAGATATGGGAGTTTGAAGCCAAGAAATGGTTGAGAAGGCAAAAAATTTTTTGCAATTCTGCTGCTCCAAACGCTTAACCAGAATGGCCTAGGGAAAAAATACACATACCGTTGTAACCGAGCGAGTTTCAACTTTCAGACGGAACAGGAATTTTTGAGTTAGGTCAATCCGTTCGCGAGATATGGGAGTTTGAAGCCAAGAAATGGTTGAGAAGACTACAAATTCTTCGCACTTCTGCTGCTCCAAACGCTTAACCAGAATGGCCTAGGGAAAAAATACACATACCGTTGTAACCGGGCGAGTTTCTACTTTCAGACGGAACAGGAATTTTTGAGTTAGGTCAATCCGTTCGCGAGATATGGGAGTTTGAAGCCAAGAAATGGTTGAGAAGACTACAAATTTTTCGCACTTCTGCTGCTCCAAGCGCTTAACAAGAATGCCCTAGGGAAAAAATACGCATATCGTTGTAATCGGGCGAGTTCCTACTTTCAGACGCAGCTGGAACTTCTGGGTTTGGTCAATCTGTTCGCGAGATATGGGAGTTTGAAGCTAAGAAATGGTTGAGAAGACAACAAATTCTTCGCACTTCTGCTGCTCCAAACGCTTAACCAGAATGGCCTAGGGAAAAAATACACATAGCGTTGTAATCGGGCGAGTTTCTACTTTCAGACGCAGCAGGAACTTCTGGGTTTGGTCAATCCGTTCGCGAGATATGGGAGTTTGAAGCTAAGAAATGGTTGAGAAGACAACAAATTCTTCGCACTTCTGCTGCTCCAAACGCTTAACCAGAATGGCCTAGGGAAAAAATACACATAGCGTTGTAATCGGGCGAGTTTCTACTTTCAGACGCAACAGGAATTTTTGGGTTAAGTCAATCCGTTCGCGAGATATGGGAGTTTGAAGCCAAGAAATGGTTGAGAAGGCAAAAAATTTTTTGCAATTCTGCTGCTCCAAACGCTTAACCAGAATGGCCTAGGGAAAAAATACACATACCGTTGTAACCGAGCGAGTTTCTACTTTCAGACGGAACAGGAATTTTTGAGTTAGGTCAATCCGTTCGCGAGATATGGGAGTTTGAAGCCAAGAAATGGTTGAGAAGACTACAAATTCTTCGCACTTCTGCTGCTCCAAACGCTTAACCAGAATGGCCTAGGGAAAAAATACACATACCGTTGTAACCGGGCGAGTTTCTACTTTCAGACGGAACAGGAATTTTTGAGTTAGGTCAATCCGTTCGCGAGATATGGGAGTTTGAAGCCAAGAAATGGTTGAGAAGACTACAAATTTTTCGCACTTCTGCTGCTCCAAGCGCTTAACAAGAATGCCCTAGGGAAAAAATACGCATATCGTTGTAATCGGGCGAGTTCCTACTTTCAGACGCAGCTGGAACTTCTGGGTTTGGTCAATCTGTTCGCGAGATATGGGAGTTTGAAGCTAAGAAATGGTTGAGAAGACAACAAATTCTTCGCACTTCTGCTGCTCCAAACGCTTAACCAGAATGGCCTAGGGAAAAAATACACATAGCGTTGTAATCGGGCGAGTTTCTACTTTCAGACGCAGCAGGAACTTCTGGGTTTGGTCAATCCGTTCGCGAGATATGGGAGTTTGAAGCTAAGAAATGGTTGAGAAGACAACAAATTCTTCGCACTTCTGCTGCTCCAAACGCTTAACCAGAATGGCCTAGGGAAAAAATACACATACCGTTGTAACCGGGCGAGTTTCTACTTTCAGACGGAACAGGAATTTTTGAGTTAGGTCAATCCGTTCGCGAGATATGGGAGTTTGAAGCCAAGAAATGGTTGAGAAGACTACAAATTTTTCGCACTTCTGCTGCTCCAAGCGCTTTACAAGAATGCCCTAGGGAAAAAATACGCATATCGTTGTAATCGGGCGAGTTCCTACTTTCAGACGCAGCTGGAACTTCTGGGTTTGGTCAATCTGTTCGCGAGATATGGGAGTTTGAAGCTAAGAAATGGTTGAGAAGACAACAAATTCTTCGCACTTCTGCTGCTCCAAACGCTTAACCAGAATGGCCTAGGGAAAAAATACACATAGCGTTGTAATCGGGCGAGTTTCTACTTTCAGACGCAACAGGAATTTTTGGGTTAGGTCAATCCGTTCGCGAGATATGGGAGTTTGAAGCCAAGAAATGGTTGAGAAGGCAAAAAATTTTTCGCAATTCTGCTGCTCCAAACGCTTAACCAGAATGGCCTAGGGAAAAAATACACATAGCGTTGTAATCGGGCGAGTTTCTACTTTCAGACGCAACAGGAATTTTTGGGTTAGGTCAATCCGTTCGCGAGATATGGGAGTTTGAAGCTAAGAAATGGTTGAGAAGACAACAAATTTTTCGCACTTCTGCTGCTCCAAACGCTTAACCAGAATGGCCTAGGGAAAAAATACACATAGCGTTGTAATCGGGCGAGTTTCTACTTTCAGACGCAACAGGAATTTTTGGGTTAGGTCTATCCGTTCGCGAGATATGGGAGTTTGAAGCCAAGAAATGGTTGAGAAGGCAAAAAACTTTTCGCAATTCTGCTGCTCCAAACGCTTAACCAGAATGGCCTAGGGAAAAAATACACATAGCGTTGTAATCGGGCGAGTTTCTACTTTCAGACGCAGCAGGAACTTCTGGGTTTGGTCAATCTGTTCGCGAGATATGGGAGTTTGAAGCTAAGAAATGGTTGAGAAGACAACAAATTCTTCGCACTTCTGCTGCTCCAAACGCTTAACCAGAATGGCCTAGGGAAAAAATACACATAGCGTTGTAATCGGGCGAGTTTCTACTTTCAGACGCAACAGGAATTTTTGGGTTAGGTCAATCCGTTCGCGAGATATGGGAATTTGAAGCCAAGAAATGGTTGAGAAGGCAAAAAATTTTTCGCAATTCTGCTGCTCCAAACGCTTAACCAGAATGGCCTAGGGAAAAAATACACATACCGTTGTAGTCGGGCGAGTTTCTACTTTCAGATGCAACAGGAATTTTTGGGTTAGGTCAATCCGTTCGCGAGATATGGGAGTTTGAAGCCAAGAAATGGTTGAGAAGGCAGAAAATTTTTCGCAATTCTGCTGCTCCAAGCGCTTAACCAGAATGCCCTAGGGAAAAAATACGCATATCGTTGTAATCGGGCGAGTTTCTACTTTCAGACGCAGCAGGAACTTCTGGGTTTGGTCAATCCGTTCGCGAGATATGGGAGTTTGAAGCTAAGAAATGGTTGAGAAGACAACAAATTCTTCGCACTTCTGCTGCTCCAAACGCTTAACCAGAATGGCCTAGGGAAAAAATACACATAGCGTTGTAATCGGGCGAGTTTCTACTTTCAGACGCAGCAGGAACTTCTGGGTTTGGTCAATCCGTTCGCGAGATATGGGAGTTTGAAGCTAAGAAATGGTTGAGAAGACAACAAATTCTTCGCACTTCTGCTGCTCCAAACGCTTAACCAGAATGGCCTAGGGAAAAAATACACATACCGTTGTAACCGGGCGAGTTTCTACTTTCAGACGGAACAGGAATTTTTGAGTTAGGTCAATCCGTTCGCGAGATATGGGAGTTTGAAGCCAAGAAATGGTTGAGAAGACTACAAATTTTTCGCACTTCTGCTGCTCCAAGCGCTTTACAAGAATGCCCTAGGGAAAAAATACGCATATCGTTGTAATCGGGCGAGTTCCTACTTTCAGACGCAGCTGGAACTTCTGGGTTTGGTCAATCTGTTCGCGAGATATGGGAGTTTGAAGCTAAGAAATGGTTGAGAAGACAACAAATTCTTCGCACTTCTGCTGCTCCAAACGCTTAACCAGAATGGCCTAGGGAAAAAATACACATAGCGTTGTAATCGGGCGAGTTTCTACTTTCAGACGCAACAGGAATTTTTGGGTTAGGTCAATCCGTTCGCGAGATATGGGAGTTTGAAGCCAAGAAATGGTTGAGAAGGCAAAAAATTTTTCGCAATTCTGCTGCTCCAAACGCTTAACCAGAATGGCCTAGGGAAAAAATACACATACCGTTGTAGTCGGGCGAGTTTCTACTTTCAGATGCAACAGGAATTTTTGGGTTAGGTCAATCCGTTCGCGAGATATGGGAGTTTGAAGCCAAGAAATGGTTGAGAAGGCAAAAAATTTTTCGCAATTCTGCTGCTCCAAGCGCTTAACCAGAATGCGCTAGGGAAAAAACACGCATATCGTTGTAATCGGGCGAGTTCCTACTTTCAGACGCAGCAGGAACTTCTGGGTTTGGTCAATCCGTTCGCGAGATATGGGAGTTTGAAGCTAAGAAATGGTTGAGAAGACAACAAATTCTTCGCAATTCTGCTGCTACAAACGCTTAACCAGAATGGCCTAGGGAAAAAATACACATAGCGTTGTAATCGGGCGGGTTTCTACTTTCAGACGCAACAGGAATTTTTGGGTTAGGTCAATCCGTTCGCGAGATATGGGAGTTTGAAGCCAAGAAATGGTTGAGAAGGCAAAAAATTTTTTGCAATTCTGCTGCTCCAAACGCTTAACCAGAATGGCCCAGGGAAAAAATACACATACCGTTGTAATCGGGCGAGTTTCTACTTTCAGATGCAACAGGAATTTTTGGGTTAGGTCAATCCGTTCGCGAGATATGGGAGTTTGAAGCTAAGAAATGGTTGAGAAGGCAACAAATTTTTCGCACTTCTGCTGCTCCAAACGCTTAACCAGAATGGCCTAGGGAAAAAATACACATAGCGTTGTAATCGGGCGAGTTTCTACTTTCAGACGCAACAGGAATTTTTGGGTTAAGTCAATCCGTTCGCGAGATATGGGAGTTTGAAGCCAAGAAATGGTTGAGAAGGCAAAAAATTTTTTGCAATTCTGCTGCTCCAAACGCTTAACCAGAATGGCCTAGGGAAAAAATACACATACCGTTGTAACCGAGCGAGTTTCTACTTTCAGACGGAACAGGAATTTTTGAGTTAGGTCAATCCGTTCGCGAGATATGGGAGTTTGAAGCCAAGAAATGGTTGAGAAGACTACAAATTCTTCGCACTTCTGCTGCTCCAAACGCTTAACCAGAATGGCCTAGGGAAAAAATACACATAGCGTTGTAATCGGGCGAGTTTCTACTTTCAGACGCAACAGGAATTTTTGGGTTAGGTCTATCCGTTCGCGAGATATGGGAGTTTGAAGCCAAGAAATGGTTGAGAAGGCAAAAAACTTTTCGCAATTCTGCTGCTCCAAACGCTTAACCAGAATGGCCTAGGGAAAAAATACACATAGCGTTGTAATCGGGCGAGTTTCTACTTTCAGACGCAGCAGGAACTTCTGGGTTTGGTCAATCTGTTCGCGAGATATGGGAGTTTGAAGCTAAGAAATGGTTGAGAAGACAACAAATTCTTCGCACTTCTGCTGCTCCAAACGCTTAACCAGAATGGCCTAGGGAAAAAATACACATAGCGTTGTAATCGGGCGAGTTTCTACTTTCAGACGCAACAGGAATTTTTGGGTTAGGTCAATCCGTTCGCGAGATATGGGAATTTGAAGCCAAGAAATGGTTGAGAAGGCAAAAAATTTTTCGCAATTCTGCTGCTCCAAACGCTTAACCAGAATGGCTTAGGGAAAAAATACACATACCGTTGTAGTCGGGCGAGTTTCTACTTTCAGATGCAACAGGAATTTTTGGGTTAGGTCAATCCGTTCGCGAGATATGGGAGTTTGAAGCCAAGAAATGGTTGAGAAGGCAGAAAATTTTTCGCAATTCTGCTGCTCCAAGCGCTTAACCAGAATGCCCTAGGGAAAAAATACGCATATCGTTGTAATCGGGCGAGTTTCTACTTTCAGACGCAGCAGGAACTTCTGGGTTTGGTCAATCCGTTCGCGAGATATGGGAGTTTGAAGCTAAGAAATGGTTGAGAAGACAACAAATTCTTCGCACTTCTGCTGCTCCAAACGCTTAACCAGAATAGCCTAGGGAAAAAATACACATAGCGTTGTAATCGGGCGAGTTTCTACTTTCAGACGCAGCAGGAACTTCTGGGTTTGGTCAATCCGTTCGCGAGATATGGGAGTTTGAAGCTAAGAAATGGTTGAGAAGACAACAAATTCTTCGCACTTCTGCTGCTCCAAACGCTTAACCAGAATGGCCTAGGGAAAAAATACACATACCGTTGTAACCGGGCGAGTTTCTACTTTCAGACGGAACAGGAATTTTTGAGTTAGGTCAATCCGTTCGCGAGATATGGGAGTTTGAAGCCAAGAAATGGTTGAGAAGACTACAAATTTTTCGCACTTCTGCTGCTCCAAGCGCTTTACAAGAATGCCCTAGGGAAAAAATACGCATATCGTTGTAATCGGGCGAGTTCCTACTTTCAGACGCAGCTGGAACTTCTGGGTTTGGTCAATCTGTTCGCGAGATATGGGAGTTTGAAGCTAAGAAATGGTTGAGAAGACAACAAATTCTTCGCACTTCTGCTGCTCCAAACGCTTAACCAGAATGGCCTAGGGAAAAAATACACATAGCGTTGTAATCGGGCGAGTTTCTACTTTCAGACGCAACAGGAATTTTTGGGTTAGGTCAATCCGTTCGCGAGATATGGGAGTTTGAAGCCAAGAAATGGTTGAGAAGGCAAAAAATTTTTCGCAATTCTGCTGCTCCAAACGCTTAACCAGAATGGCCTAGGGAAAAAATACACATACCGTTGTAGTCGGGCGAGTTTCTACTTTCAGATGCAACAGGAATTTTTGGGTTAGGTCAATCCGTTCGCGAGATATGGGAGTTTGAAGCCAAGAAATGGTTGAGAAGGCAAAAAATTTTTCGCAATTCTGCTGCTCCAAGCGCTTAACCAGAATGCGCTAGGGAAAAAACACGCATATCGTTGTAATCGGGCGAGTTCCTACTTTCAGACGCAGCAGGAACTTCTGGGTTTGGTCAATCCGTTCGCGAGATATGGGAGTTTGAAGCTAAGAAATGGTTGAGAAGACAACAAATTCTTCGCAATTCTGCTGCTACAAACGCTTAACCAGAATGGCCTAGGGAAAAAATACACATAGCGTTGTAATCGGGCGGGTTTCTACTTTCAGACGCAACAGGAATTTTTGGGTTAGGTCAATCCGTTCGCGAGATATGGGAGTTTGAAGCCAAGAAATGGTTGAGAAGGCAAAAAATTTTTTGCAATTCTGCTGCTCCAAACGCTTAACCAGAATGGCCTAGGGAAAAAATACACATACCGTTGTAATCGGGCGAGTTTCTACTTTCAGATGCAACAGGAATTTTTGGGTTAGGTCAATCCGTTCGCGAGATATGGGAGTTTGAAGCTAAGAAATGGTTGAGAAGGCAACAAATTTTTCGCACTTCTGCTGCTCCAAACGCTTAACCAGAATGGCCTAGGGAAAAAATACACATAGCGTTGTAATCGGGCGAGTTTCTACTTTCAGACGCAACAGGAATTTTTGGGTTAAGTCAATCCGTTCGCGAGATATGGGAGTTTGAAGCCAAGAAATGGTTGAGAAGGCAAAAAATTTTTTGCAATTCTGCTGCTCCAAACGCTTAACCAGAATGGCCTAGGGAAAAAATACACATACCGTTGTAACCGAGCGAGTTTCTACTTTCAGACGGAACAGGAATTTTTGAGTTAGGTCAATCCGTTCGCGAGATATGGGAGTTTGAAGCCAAGAAATGGTTGAGAAGACTACAAATTCTTCGCACTTCTGCTGCTCCAAACGCTTAACCAGAATGGCCTAGGGAAAAAATACACATACCGTTGTAACCGGGCGAGTTTCTACTTTCAGACGGAACAGGAATTTTTGAGTTAGGTCAATCCGTTCGCGAGATATGGGAGTTTGAAGCCAAGAAATGGTTGAGAAGACTACAAATTTTTCGCACTTCTGCTGCTCCAAGCGCTTAACAAGAATGCCCTAGGGAAAAAATACGCATATCGTTGTAATCGGGCGAGTTCCTACTTTCAGACGCAGCTGGAACTTCTGGGTTTGGTCAATCTGTTCGCGAGATATGGGAGTTTGAAGCTAAGAAATGGTTGAGAAGACAACAAATTCTTCGCACTTCTGCTGCTCCAAACGCTTAACCAGAATGGCCTAGGGAAAAAATACACATAGCGTTGTAATCGGGCGAGTTTCTACTTTCAGACGCAGCAGGAACTTCTGGGTTTGGTCAATCCGTTCGCGAGATATGGGAGTTTGAAGCTAAGAAATGGTTGAGAAGACAACAAATTCTTCGCACTTCTGCTGCTCCAAACGCTTAACCAGAATGGCCTAGGGAAAAAATACACATAGCGTTGTAATCGGGCGAGTTTCTACTTTCAGACGCAACAGGAATTTTTGGGTTAAGTCAATCCGTTCGCGAGATATGGGAGTTTGAAGCCAAGAAATGGTTGAGAAGGCAAAAAATTTTTTGCAATTCTGCTGCTCCAAACGCTTAACCAGAATGGCCTAGGGAAAAAATACACATACCGTTGTAACCGAGCGAGTTTCTACTTTCAGACGGAACAGGAATTTTTGAGTTAGGTCAATCCGTTCGCGAGATATGGGAGTTTGAAGCCAAGAAATGGTTGAGAAGACTACAAATTCTTCGCACTTCTGCTGCTCCAAACGCTTAACCAGAATGGCCTAGGGAAAAAATACACATACCGTTGTAACCGGGCGAGTTTCTACTTTCAGACGGAACAGGAATTTTTGAGTTAGGTCAATCCGTTCGCGAGATATGGGAGTTTGAAGCCAAGAAATGGTTGAGAAGACTACAAATTTTTCGCACTTCTGCTGCTCCAAGCGCTTAACAAGAATGCCCTAGGGAAAAAATACGCATATCGTTGTAATCGGGCGAGTTCCTACTTTCAGACGCAGCTGGAACTTCTGGGTTTGGTCAATCTGTTCGCGAGATATGGGAGTTTGAAGCTAAGAAATGGTTGAGAAGACAACAAATTCTTCGCACTTCTGCTGCTCCAAACGCTTAACCAGAATGGCCTAGGGAAAAAATACACATAGCGTTGTAATCGGGCGAGTTTCTACTTTCAGACGCAGCAGGAACTTCTGGATTTGGTCAATCCGTTCGCGAGATATGGGAGTTTGAAGCTAAGAAATGGTTGAGAAGACAACAAATTCTTCGCACTTCTGCTGCTCCAAACGCTTAACCAGAATGGCCTAGGGAAAAAATACACATACCGTTGTAACCGGGCGAGTTTCTACTTTCAGACGGAACAGGAATTTTTGAGTTAGGTCAATCCGTTCGCGAGATATGGGAGTTTGAAGCCAAGAAATGGTTGAGAAGACTACAAATTTTTCGCACTTCTGCTGCTCCAAGCGCTTTACAAGAATGCCCTAGGGAAAAAATACGCATATCGTTGTAATCGGGCGAGTTCCTACTTTCAGACGCAGCTGGAACTTCTGGGTTTGGTCAATCTGTTCGCGAGATATGGGAGTTTGAAGCTAAGAAATGGTTGAGAAGACAACAAATTCTTCGCACTTCTGCTGCTCCAAACGCTTAACCAGAATGGCCTAGGGAAAAAATACACATAGCGTTGTAATCGGGCGAGTTTCTACTTTCAGACGCAACAGGAATTTTTGGGTTAGGTCAATCCTTTCGCGAGATATGGGAGTTTGAAGCCAAGAAATGGTTGAGAAGGCAAAAAATTTTTCGCAATTCTGCTGCTCCAAACGCTTAACCAGAATGGCCTAGGGAAAAAATACACATACCGTTGTAGTCGGGCGAGTTTCTACTTTCAGATGCAACAGGAATTTTTGGGTTAGGTCAATCCGTTCGCGAGATATGGGAGTTTGAAGCCAAGAAATGGTTGAGAAGGCAAAAAATTTTTCGCAATTCTGCTGCTCCAAGCGCTTAACCAGAATGGCCTATGGAAAAAATACACATACCGTTGTAATCGGGCGAGTTTCTACTTTCAGACGCAACAGGAATTTTTGGGTTAGGTCAATCCGTTCGCGAGATATGGGAGTTTGAAGCCAAGAAATGGTTGAGAAGGCAAAAAATTTTTCGCAATTCTGCTGCTCCAAACGCTTAACCAGAATGGCCTAGGGAAAAAATACACATAGCGTTGTAATCGGGCGAGTTTCTTCTTTCAGACGCAACAGGAATTTTTGGGTTAGGTCAATCCGTTCGCGAGATATGGGAGTTTGAAGCTAAGAAATGGTTGAGAAGACAACAAATTTTTCGCACTTCTGCTGCTCCAAACGCTTAACCAGAATGGCCTAGGGAAAAAATACACATAGCGTTGTAATCGGGCGAGTTTCTACTTTCAGACGCAACAGGAATTTTTGGGTTAGGTCTATCCGTTCGCGAGATATGGGAGTTTGAAGCCAAGAAATGGTTGAGAAGGCAAAAAACTTTTCGCAATTCTGCTGCTCCAAACGCTTAACCAGAATGGCCTAGGGAAAAAATACACATAGCGTTGTAATCGGGCGAGTTTCTACTTTCAGACGCAGCAGGAACTTCTGGGTTTGGTCAATCTGTTCGCGAGATATGGGAGTTTGAAGCTAAGAAATGGTTGAGAAGACAACAAATTCTTCGCACTTCTGCTGCTCCAAACGCTTAACCAGAATGGCCTAGGGAAAAAATACACATAGCGTTGTAATCGGGCGAGTTTCTACTTTCAGACGCAACAGGAATTTTTGGGTTAGGTCAATCCGTTCGCGAGATATGGGAGTTTGAAGCCAAGAAATGGTTGAGAAGGCAAAAAATTTTTCGCAATTCTGCTGCTCCAAACGCTTAACCAGAATGGCCTAGGGAAAAAATACACATACCGTTGTAGTCGGGCGAGTTTCTACTTTCAGATGCAACAGGAATTTTTGGGTTAGGTCAATCCGTTCGCGAGATATGGGAGTTTGAAGCCAAGAAATGGTTGAGAAGGCAGAAAATTTTTCGCAATTCTGCTGCTCCAAGCGCTTAACCAGAATGCCCTAGGGAAAAAATACGCATATCGTTGTAATCGGGCGAGTTTCTACTTTCAGACGCAGCAGGAACTTCTGGGTTTGGTCAATCCGTTCGCGAGATATGGGAGTTTGAAGCTAAGAAATGGTTGAGAAGACAACAAATTCTTCGCACTTCTGCTGCTCCAAACGCTTAACCAGAATGGCCTAGGGAAAAAATACACATAGCGTTGTAATCGGGCGAGTTTCTACTTTCAGACGCAGCAGGAACTTCTGGGTTTGGTCAATCCGTTCGCGAGATATGGGAGTTTGAAGCTAAGAAATGGTTGAGAAGACAACAAATTCTTCGCACTTCTGCTGCTCCAAACGCTTAACCAGAATGGCCTAGGGAAAAAATACACATACCGTTGTAACCGGGCGAGTTTCTACTTTCAGACGGAACAGGAATTTTTGGGTTAGGTCAATCCGTTCGCGAGATATGGGAGTTTGAAGCCAAGAAATGGTTGAGAAGGCAAAAAATTTTTCGCAATTCTGCTGCTCCAAACGCTTAACCAGAATGGCCTAGGGAAAAAATACACATACCGTTGTAGTCGGGCGAGTTTCTACTTTCAGATGCAACAGGAATTTTTGGGTTAGGTCAATCCGTTCGCGAGATATGGGAGTTTGAAGCCAAGAAATGGTTGAGAAGGCAGAAAATTTTTCGCAATTCTGCTGCTCCAAGCGCTTAACCAGAATGCCCTAGGGAAAAAATACGCATATCGTTGTAATCGGGCGAGTTTCTACTTTCAGACGCAGCAGGAACTTCTGGGTTTGGTCAATCCGTTCGCGAGATATGGGAGTTTGAAGCTAAGAAATGGTTGAGAAGACAACAAATTCTTCGCACTTCTGCTGCTCCAAACGCTTAACCAGAATGGCCTAGGGAAAAAATACACATAGCGTTGTAATCGGGCGAGTTTCTACTTTCAGACGCAGCAGGAACTTCTGGGTTTGGTCAATCCGTTCGCGAGATATGGGAGTTTGAAGCTAAGAAATGGTTGAGAAGACAACAAATTCTTCGCACTTCTGCTGCTCCAAACGCTTAACCAGAATGGCCTAGGGAAAAAATACACATACCGTTGTAACCGGGCGAGTTTCTACTTTCAGACGGAACAGGAATTTTTGAGTTAGGTCAATCCGTTCGCGAGATATGGGAGTTTGAAGCCAAGAAATGGTTGAGAAGACTACAAATTTTTCGCACTTCTGCTGCTCCAAGCGCTTTACAAGAATGCCCTAGGGAAAAAATACGCATATCGTTGTAATCGGGCGAGTTCCTACTTTCAGACGCAGCTGGAACTTCTGGGTTTGGTCAATCTGTTCGCGAGATATGGGAGTTTGAAGCTAAGAAATGGTTGAGAAGACAACAAATTCTTCGCACTTCTGCTGCTCCAAACGCTTAACCAGAATGGCCTAGGGAAAAAATACACATAGCGTTGTAATCGGGCGAGTTTCTACTTTCAGACGCAACAGGAATTTTTGGGTTAGGTCAATCCGTTCGCGAGATATGGGAGTTTGAAGCCAAGAAATGGTTGAGAAGGCAAAAAATTTTTCGCAATTCTGCTGCTCCAAACGCTTAACCAGAATGGCCTAGGGAAAAAATACACATACCGTTGTAGTCGGGCGAGTTTCTACTTTCAGATGCAACAGGAATTTTTGGGTTAGGTCAATCCGTTCGCGAGATATGGGAGTTTGAAGCCAAGAAATGGTTGAGAAGGCAAAAAATTTTTCGCAATTCTGCTGCTCCAAGCGCTTAACCAGAATGCGCTAGGGAAAAAACACGCATATCGTTGTAATCGGGCGAGTTCCTACTTTCAGACGCAGAAGGAACTTCTGGGTTTGGTCAATCCGTTCGCGAGATATGGGAGTTTGAAGCTAAGAAATGGTTGAGAAGACAACAAATTCTTCGCAATTCTGCTGCTACAAACGCTTAACCAGAATGGCCTAGGGAAAAAATACACATAGCGTTGTAATCGGGCGGGTTTCTACTTTCAGACGCAACAGGAATTTTTGGGTTAGGTCAATCCGTTCGCGAGATATGGGAGTTTGAAGCCAAGAAATGGTTGAGAAGGCAAAAAATTTTTTGCAATTCTGCTGCTCCAAACGCTTAACCAGAATGGCCTAGGGAAAAAATACACATACCGTTGTAATCGGGCGAGTTTCTACTTTCAGATGCAACAGGAATTTTTGGGTTAGGTCAATCCGTTCGCGAGATATGGGAGTTTGAAGCTAAGAAATGGTTGAGAAGGCAACAAATTTTTCGCACTTCTGCTGCTCCAAACGCTTAACCAGAATGGCCTAGGGAAAAAATACACATAGCGTTGTAATCGGGCGAGTTTCTACTTTCAGACGCAACAGGAATTTTTGGGTTAAGTCAATCCGTTCGCGAGATATGGGAGTTTGAAGCCAAGAAATGGTTGAGAAGGCAAAAAATTTTTTGCAATTCTGCTGCTCCAAACGCTTAACCAGAATGGCCTAGGGAAAAAATACACATACCGTTGTAACCGAGCGAGTTTCTACTTTCAGACGGAACAGGAATTTTTGAGTTAGGTCAATCCGTTCGCGAGATATGGGAGTTTGAAGCCAAGAAATGGTTGAGAAGACTACAAATTCTTCGCACTTCTGCTGCTCCAAACGCTTAACCAGAATGGCCTAGGGAAAAAATACACATACCGTTGTAACCGGGCGAGTTTCTACTTTCAGTCGGAACAGGAATTTTTGAGTTAGGTCAATCCGTTCGCGAGATATGGGAGTTTGAAGCCAAGAAATGGTTGAGAAGACTACAAATTTTTCGCACTTCTGCTGCTCCAAGCGCTTAACAAGAATGCCGTAGGGAAAAAATACGCATATCGTTGTAATCGGGCGAGTTCCTACTTTCAGACGCAGCTGGAACTTCTGGGTTTGGTCAATCTGTTCGCGAGATATGGGAGTTTGAAGCTAAGAAATGGTTGAGAAGACAACAAATTCTTCGCACTTCTGCTGCTCCAAACGCTTAACCAGAATGGCCTAGGGAAAAAATACACATAGCGTTGTAATCGGGCGAGTTTCTACTTTCAGACGCAGCAGGAACTTCTGGGTTTGGTCAATCCGTTCGCGAGATATGGGAGTTTGAAGCTAAGAAATGGTTGAGAAGACAACAAATTCTTCGCACTTCTGCTGCTCCAAACGCTTAACCAGAATGGCCTAGGGAAAAAATACACATACCGTTGTAACCGGGCGAGTTTCTACTTTCAGACGGAACAGGAATTTTTGAGTTAGGTCAATCCGTTCGCGAGATATGGGAGTTTGAAGCCAAGAAATGGTTGAGAAGACTACAAATTCTTCGCACTTCTGCTGCTCCAAACGCTTAACCAGAATGGCCTAGGGAAAAAATACACATACCGTTGTAACCGGGCGAGTTTCTACTTTCAGACGGAACAGGAATTTTTGAGTTAGGTCAATCCGTTCGCGAGATATGGGAGTTTGAAGCCAAGAAATGGTTGAGAAGACTACAAATTTTTCGCACTTCTGCTGCTCCAAGCGCTTAACAAGAATGCCCTAGGGAAAAAATACGCATATCGTTGTAATCGGGCGAGTTCCTACTTTCAGACGCAGCTGGAACTTCTGGGTTTGGTCAATCTGTTCGCGAGATATGGGAGTTTGAAGCTAAGAAATGGTTGAGAAGACAACAAATTCTTCGCACTTCTGCTGCTCCAAACGCTTAACCAGAATGGCCTAGGGAAAAAATACACATAGCGTTGTAATCGGGCGAGTTTCTTCTTTCAGACGCAACAGGAATTTTTGGGTTAGGTCAATCCGTTCGCGAGATATGGGAGTTTGAAGCCAAGAAATGGTTGAGAAGGCAAAAAATTTTTCGCAATTCTGCTGCTCCAAACGCTTAACCAGAATGGCCTAGGGAAAAAATACACATACCGTTGTAGTCGGGCGAGTTTCTACTTTCAGATGCAACAGGAATTTTTGGGTTAGGTCAATCCGTTCGCGAGATATGGGAGTTTGAAGCCAAGAAATGGTTGAGAAGGCAAAAAATTTTTCGCAATTCTGCTGCTCCAAGCGCTTAACCAGATTGCGCTAGGGAAAAAACACGCATATCGTTGTAATCGGGCGAGTTCCTACTTTCAGACGCAGCAGGAACTTCTGGGTTAGGTCAATCCGTTCGCGAGATATGGGAGTTTGAAGCTAAGAAATGGTTGAGAAGGCAACAAATTTTTCGCACTTCTGCTGCTCCAAACGCTTAACCAGAATGGCCTAGGGAAAAAATACACATAGCGTTGTAATCGGGCGAGTTTCTACTTTCAGACGCAACAGGAATTTTTGGGTTAAGTCAATCCGTTCGCGAGATATGGGAGTTTGAAGCCAAGAAATGGTTGAGAAGGCAAAAAATTTTTTGCAATTCTGCTGCTCCAAACGCTTAACCAGAATGGCCTAGGGAAAAAATACACATACCGTTGTAACCGAGCGAGTTTCTACTTTCAGACGGAACAGGAATTTTTGAGTTAGGTCAATCCGTTCGCGAGATATGGGAGTTTGAAGCCAAGAAATGGTTGAGAAGACTACAAATTCTTCGCACTTCTGCTGCTCCAAACGCTTAACCAGAATGGCCTAGGGAAAAAATACACATACCGTTGTAACCGGGCGAGTTTCTACTTTCAGACGGAACAGGAATTTTTGAGTTAGGTCAATCCGTTCGCGAGATATGGGAGTTTGAAGCCAAGAAATGGTTGAGAAGACTACAAATTTTTCGCACTTCTGCTGCTCCAAGCGCTTAACAAGAATGCCCTAGGGAAAAAATACGCATATCGTTGTAATCGGGCGAGTTCCTACTTTCAGACCCAGCTGGAACTTCTGGGTTTGGTCAATCTGTTCGCGAGATATGGGAGTTTGAAGCTAAGAAATGGTTGAGAAGACAACAAATTCTTCGCACTTCTGCTGCTCCAAACGCTTAACCAGAATGGCCTAGGGAAAAAATACACATAGCGTTGTAATCGGGCGAGTTTCTACTTTCAGACGCAGCAGGAACTTCTGGGTTTGGTCAATCCGTTCGCGAGATATGGGAGTTTGAAGCTAAGAAATGGTTGAGAAGACAACAAATTCTTCGCACTTCTGCTGCTCCAAACGCTTAACCAGAATGGCCTAGGGAAAAAATACACATACCGTTGTAACCGGGCGAGTTTCTACTTTCAGACGGAACAGGAATTTTTGAGTTAGGTCAATCCGTTCGCGAGATATGGGAGTTTGAAGCCAAGAAATGGTTGAGAAGACTACAAATTCTTCGCACTTCTGCTGCTCCAAACGCTTAACCAGAATGGCCTAGGGAAAAAATACACATACCGTTGTAACCGGGCGAGTTTCTACTTTCAGACGGAACAGGAATTTTTGAGTTAGGTCAATCCGTTCGCGAGATATGGGAGTTTGAAGCCAAGAAATGGTTGAGAAGACTACAAATTTTTCGCACTTCTGCTGCTCCAAGCGCTTAACAAGAATGCCCTAGGGAAAAAATACGCATATCGTTGTAATCGGGCGAGTTCCTACTTTCAGACGCAGCTGGAACTTCTGGGTTTGGTCAATCTGTTCGCGAGATATGGGAGTTTGAAGCTAAGAAATGGTTGAGAAGACAACAAATTCTTCGCACTTCTGCTGCTCCAAACGCTTAACCAGAATGGCCTAGGGAAAAAATACACATAGCGTTGTAATCGGGCGAGTTTCTTCTTTCAGACGCAACAGGAATTTTTGGGTTAGGTCAATCCGTTCGCGAGATATGGGAGTTTGAAGCCAAGAAATGGTTGAGAAGGCAAAAAATTTTTCGCAATTCTGCTGCTCCAAACGCTTAACCAGAATGGCCTAGGGAAAAAATACACATACCGTTGTAGTCGGGCGAGTTTCTACTTTCAGATGCAACAGGAATTTTTGGGTTAGGTCAATCCGTTCGCGAGATATGGGAGTTTGAAGCCAAGAAATGGTTGAGAAGGCAAAAAATTTTTCGCAATTCTGCTGCTCCAAGCGCTTAACCAGATTGCGCTAGGGAAAAAACACGCATATCGTTGTAATCGGGCGAGTTCCTACTTTCAGACGCAGCAGGAACTTCTGGGTTTGGTCAATCCGTTCGCGAGATATGGGAGTTTGAAGCTAAGAAATGGTTGAGAAGACAACAAATTCTTCGCACTTCTGCTGCTACAAACGCTTAACCAGAATGGCCTAGGGAAAAAATACACATAGCGTTGTAATCGGGCGGGTTTCTACTTTCAGACGCAACAGGAATTTTTGGGTTAGGTCAATCCGTTCGCGAGATATGGGAGTTTGAAGCCAAGAAATGGTTGAGAAGGCGAAAAATTTTTTGCAATTCTGCTGCTCCAAACGCTTAACCAGAATGGCCTAGGGAAAAAATACACATACCGTTGTAATCGGGCGAGTTTCTACTTTCAGATGCAACAGGAATTTTTGGGTTAGGTCAATCCGTTCGCGAGATATGGGAGTTTGAAGCTAAGAAATGGTTGAGAAGGCAACAAATTTTTCGCACTTCTGCTGCTCCAAACGCTTAACCAGAATGGCCTAGGGAAAAAATACACATAGCGTTGTAATCGGGCTAGTTTCTACTTTCAGACGCAACAGGAATTTTTGGGTTAAGTCAATCCGTTCGCGAGATATGGGAGTTTGAAGCCAAGAAATGGTTGAGAAGGCAAAAAATTTTTTGCAATTCTGCTGCTCCAAACGCTTAACCAGAATGGCCTAGGGAAAAAATACACATACCGTTGTAACCGGGCGAGTTTCTACTTTCAGACGGAACAGGAATTTTTGAGTTAGGTCAATCCGTTCGCGAGATATGGGAGTTTGAAGCCAAGAAATGGTTGAGAAGACTACAAATTTTTCGCACTTCTGCTGCTCCAAGCGCTTAACAAGAATGCCCTAGGGAAAAAATACGCATATCGTTGTAATCGGGCGAGTTCCTACTTTCAGACGCAGCTGGAACTTCTGGGTTTGGTCAATCTGTTCGCGAGATATGGGAGTTTGAAGCTAAGAAATGGTTGAGAAGACAACAAATTCTTCGCACTTCTGCTGCTCCAAACGCTTAACCAGAATGGCCTAGGGAAAAAATACACATAGCGTTGTAATCGGGCGAGTTTCTACTTTCAGACGCAACAGGAATTTTTGGGTTAGGTCAATCCGTTCGCGAGATATGGGAGTTTGAAGCCAAGAAATGGTTGAGAAGGCAAAAAATTTTTCGCACTTCTACTGCTCCAAACGCTTAACCAGAATGGCCTAGGGAAAAAATACACATAGCGTTGTAATCGGGCGGGTTTCTACTTTCAGACGCAACAGGA
This sequence comes from Ptiloglossa arizonensis, assembly GCF_051014685.1. Lineage (NCBI taxonomy): Eukaryota > Metazoa > Arthropoda > Insecta > Hymenoptera > Colletidae > Ptiloglossa > Ptiloglossa arizonensis. Next base: position 381,028 of record NW_027478785.1, on the reverse strand, counting down.
ATTTTTGGGTTAGGTCAATCCGTTCGCGAGATATGGGAGTTTGAAGCCAAGAAATGGTTGAGAAGGCAACAAATTTTTTGCAATTCTGCTGCTCCAAACGCTTAACCAGAATGGCCTAGGGAAAAAATACACATACCGTTGTAATCGGGCGAGTTTCTACTTTCAGATGCAACAGGAATTTTTGGGTTAGGTCAATCCGTTCGCGCGATATGGGAGTTTGAAGCTAAGAAATGGTTGAGAAGGCAACAAATTTTTCGCACTTCTGCTGCTCCAAACGCTTAACCAGAATGGCCTAGGGAAAAAATACACATAGCGTTGTAATCGGGCGAGTTTCTACTTTCAGACGCAACAGGAATTTTTGGGTTAAGTCAATCCGTTCGCGAGATATGGGAGTTTGAAGCCAAGAAATGGTTGAGAAGGCAAAAAATTTTTTGCAATTCTGCTGCTCCAAACGCTTAACCAGAATGGCCTAGGGAAAAAATACACATACCGTTGTAATCGGGCGAGTTTCTACTTTCAGATGCAACAGGAATTTTTGGGTTAGGTCAATCCGTTCGCGAGATATGGGAGTTTGAAGCCAAGAAATGGTTGAGAAGGCAAAAAATTTTTCGCAATTCTGCTGCTCCAAGCGCTTAACCAGAATGCCCTAGGGAAAAAATACGCATATCGTTGTAATCGGGCGAGTTCCTACTTTCAGACGCAGCTGGAACTTCTGGGTTTGGTCAATCCGTTCGCGAGATATGGGAGTTTGAAGCTAAGAAATGGTTGAGAAGACAACAAATTCTTCGCACTTCTGCTGCTCCAAACGCTTAACCAGAATGGCCTAGGGAAAAAATACACATAGCGTTGTAATCGGGCGAGTTTCTACTTTCAGACGCAACAGGAATTTTTGGGTTAGGTCTATCCGTTCGCGAGATATGGGAGTTTGAAACCAAGAAATGGTTGAGAAGGCAAAAAACTTTTCGCAATTCTGCTGCTCCAACCGCTTAACCAGAATGGCCTAGGGAAAAAATACACATACCGCTGTAATCCGGCGAGTTTCTACTTGCAGATACAATAGGAATTTTTGGGTTAGGTCAATCCGTTCGCGAGATATGGGAGTTTGAAGCTAAGAAATGGTTGAGAAGGCAAAAAATTTTTCGCAATTCTGCTGCTCCAAACGCTTAACCAGAATGGCCTAGGGCAAAAATACACATAGCGTTGTAATCGGGCGAGTTTCTACTTTCAGACGCAGCAGGAACTTCTGGGTTTGGTCAATCTGTTCGCGAGATATGGGAGTTTGAAGCCAAGAAACGGTTGAGAAGGCAAAAAATTTTTCGCAATTCTGCTGCTCCAAACGCTTAACCAGAATGGCCTAGGGAAAAAATACACATAGCGTTGTAATCGGGCGAGTTTCTACTTTCAGACGCAACAGGAATTTTTGGGTTAGGTCAATCCGTTCGCGAGATATGGGAGTTTGAAGCTAAGAAATGGTTGAGAAGACAACAAATTTTTCGCACTTCTGCTGCTCCAAACGCTTAACCAGAATGGCCTAGGGAAAAAATACACATAGCGTTGTAATCGGGCGAGTTTCTACTTTCAGACGCAACAGGAATTTTTGGGTTAGGTCTATCCGTTCGCGAGATATGGGAGTTTGAAGCCAAGAAATGGTTGAGAAGGCAAAAAACTTTTCGCAATTCTGCTGCTCCAAACGCTTAACCAGAATGGCCTAGGGAAAAAATACACATAGCGTTGTAATCGGGCGAGTTTCTACTTTCAGACGCAGCAGGAACTTCTGGGTTTGGTCAATCTGTTCGCGAGATATGGGAGTTTGAAGCTAAGAAATGGTTGAGAAGACAACAAATTCTTCGCACTTCTGCTGCTCCAAACGCTTAACCAGAATGGCCTAGGGAAAAAATACACATAGCGTTGTAATCGGGCGAGTTTCTACTTTCAGACGCAACAGGAATTTTTGGGTTAGGTCAATCCGTTCGCGAGATATGGGAGTTTGAAGCCAAGAAATGGTTGAGAAGGCAAAAAATTTTTCGCAATTCTGCTGCTCCAAACGCTTAACCAGAATGGCCTAGGGAAAAAATACACATACCGTTGTAGTCGGGCGAGTTTCTACTTTCAGATGCAACAGGAATTTTTGGGTTAGGTCAATCCGTTCGCGAGATATGGGAGTTTGAAGCCAAGAAATGGTTGAGAAGGCAGAAAATTTTTCGCAATTCTGCTGCTCCAAGCGCTTAACCAGAATGCCCTAGGGAAAAAATACGCATATCGTTGTAATCGGGCGAGTTTCTACTTTCAGACGCAGCAGGAACTTCTGGGTTTGGTCAATCCGTTCGCGAGATATGGGAGTTTGAAGCTAAGAAATGGTTGAGAAGACAACAAATTCTTCGCACTTCTGCTGCTCCAAACGCTTAACCAGAATGGCCTAGGGAAAAAATACACATAGCGTTGTAATCGGGCGAGTTTCTACTTTCAGACGCAGCAGGAACTTCTGGGTTTGGTCAATCCGTTCGCGAGATATGGGAGTTTGAAGCCAAGAAATGGTTGAGAAGACTACAAATTTTTCGCACTTCTGCTGCTCCAAGCGCTTAACAAGAATGCCCTAGGGAAAAAATACGCATATCGTTGTAATCGGGCGAGTTCCTACTTTCAGACGCAGCTGGAACTTCTGGGTTTGGTCAATCTGTTCGCGAGATATGGGAGTTTGAAGCTAAGAAATGGTTGAGAAGACAACAAATTCTTCGCACTTCTGCTGCTCCAAACGCTTAACCAGAATGGCCTAGGGAAAAAATACACATAGCGTTGTAATCGGGCGAGTTTCTACTTTCAGACGCAACAGGAATTTTTGGGTTAGGTCAATCCGTTCGCGAGATATGGGAGTTTGAAGCCAAGAAATGGTTGAGAAGGCAAAAAATTTTTCGCAATTCTGCTGCTCCAAACGCTTAACCAGAATGGCCTAGGGAAAAAATACACATACCGTTGTAGTCGGGCGAGTTTCTACTTTCAGATGCAACAGGAATTTTTGGGTTAGGTCAATCCGTTCGCGAGATATGGGAGTTTGAAGCCAAGAAATGGTTGAGAAGGCAAAAAATTTTTCGCAATTCTGCTACTCCAAGCGCTTAACCAGAATGCGCTAGGGAAAAAATACGCATATCGTTGTAATCGGGCGAGTTCCTACTTTCAGACGCAGCTGGAACTTCTGGGTTTGGTCAATCTGTTCGCGAGATATGGGAGTTTGAAGCTAAGAAATGGTTGAGAAGACAACAAATTCTTCGCACTTCTGCTGCTCCAAACGCTTAACCAGAATGGCCTAGGGAAAAAATACACATAGCGTTGTAATCGGGCGAGTTTCTACTTTCAGGCGCAACAGGAATTTTTGGGTTAGGTCAATCCGTTCGCGAGATATGGGAGTTTGAAGCCAAGAAATGGTTGAGAAGGCAAAAAATTTTTCGCAATTCTGCTGCTCCAAACGCTTAACCAGAATGGCCTAGGGAAAAAATACACATACCGTTGTAGTCGGGCGAGTTTCTACTTTCAGATGCAACAGGAATTTTTGGGTTAGGTCAATCCGTTCGCGAGATATGGGAGTTTGAAGCCAAGAAATGGTTGAGAAGGCAAAAAATTTTTCGCAATTCTGCTACTCCAAGCGCTTAACCAGAATGCGCTAGGGAAAAAATACGCATATCGTTGTAATCGGGCGAGTTCCTACTTTCAGACGCAGCAGGAACTTCTGGGTTTGGTCAATCCGTTCGCGAGATATGGGAGTTTGAAGCTAAGAAATGGTTGAGAAGACAACAAATTCTTCGCACTTCTGCTGCTACAAACGCTTAACCAGAATGGCCCAGGGAAAAAATACACATAGCGTTGTAATCGGGCGGGTTTCTACTTTCAGACGCAACAGGAGTTTTTGGGTTAGGTCAATCCGTTCGCGAGATATGGGAGTTTGAAGCCAAGAAATGGTTGAGAAGGCAAAAAATTTTTTGCAATTCTGCTGCTCCAAACGCTTAACCAGAATGGCCTAGGGAAAAAATACACATACCGTTGTAATCGGGAGAGTTTCTACTTTCAGATGCAACAGGAATTTTTGGGTTATGTCAATCCGTTCGCGAGATATGGGAGTTTCAAGCCAAGAAATGGTTGAGAAGGCAAAAAATTTTTCGCACTTCTGCTGCTCCAAACGCTTAACCAGAATGGCCTAGGGAAAAAATACGCATACAGTTGTAATCGGGCGTGTTTCTACTTTTGAGACGCAGCAGGAACTTCTGGGTTTGGTCAATCCGTTCGCGAGATATGGGAGTTTGAAGCTAAGAAATGGTTGAGAAGACAACAAATTTTTCGCAATTCTGCTGCTCCAAACGCTTAACCAGAATGGATTAGGGAAAAAATACGCACACCATTGTAATCGGGCGAGCTTCTACTTTCAGATGCAACAGGAATTTTTGGGTTAGGTCTATCCGTTCGCGAGATATGGGAGTTTGAAGCCAAGAAATAGTTGAGAAGGCAAAAAATTTTTCGCAATTCTGCTGCTCCAAGCGCTTAACCAGAATGCCCTAGGGAAAAAATACGCATATAGTTGTAATCGGGCGAGTTCCTACTTTCAGACGCAGCAGGAACCTCTGGGTTTGGTCAATCCGTTCGCGAGATATGGGAGTTTGAAGCTAAGAAATGGTTGAGAAGACAACAAATTCTTCGCACTTCTGCTGCTCCAAACGCTTAACCAGAATGGCCTAGGGAAAAAATACACATAGCGTTGTAATCGGGCGAGTTTCTACTTTCAGACGCAACAGGAATTTTTGGGTTAGGTCAATCCCTTCGCGAGATATGGGAGTTTGAAGCCAAGAAATGGTTGAGAAGGCAAAAAATTTTTCGCAATTCTGCTGCTCCAAACGCTTAACCAGAAAGGCCTAGGGAAAAAATACACATACCGTTGTAATCGGGCGAGTTTCTACTCTCAGATGCAACTGGAATTTTTGAGTTACGTCAATCCGTTCGCGAGATATGGGAGTTTGAAGCTAAGAAATGGTTGAGAAGACAACAAATTTTTCGCACTTCTGCTGCTCCAAACGCTTAACCAGAATGGCCTAGGGAAAAAATACGCATACCGTTGTAATCGGGCGAGTTTCTACTTTCAGACGCAGCAGGAATTTTTGGGTTTGGTCAATCCGTTCGCGAGATATGGGACTTTGAAGCTAAGAAATTGTTGAGAAGGCAAAAAATTTTTCGCAATTCTGCTGCTCCAAACGCTTAACCAGAATGGCCTCGGGAAAAAATACACATACCGTTGTAATGGGGCGAGTTTCTACTTTCAGATGCAATAGGAATTTTTGGGTTAGGTCAATCCGTTCGCGAGATATGGTAGTTTGAAGCCAAGAAACGGTTGAGAAGGCAAAAAATTTTTCGCAATTCTGCTGCTCCAAGCGCTTAACCAGAATGCCCTAGGGAAAAAATACGCATATCGTTGTAATCGGGCGAGTTCCTACTTTCAGACGCAGCAGGAACTTCTGGGTTTGGTCAATCCGTTCGCGAGATATGGGAGTTTGAAGCTAAGAAATGGTTGAGAAGACAACAAATTTTTCGCACTTCTGCTGCTCCATACGCTTAACCAGAATGGCCTAGGGAAAAAATACACATACCGTTGTAATCGGGTGAGTTTCTACTTTCAGATGCCATAGGAATTTTTGGGTTAGGTCAATCCGTTCGCGAGATATGGGACTTTGAAGCCAAGAAATGGTTGAGAAGGCAAAAAATTTTTCGCAATTCTGCTGCTCCAAACGCTTAACCAAAACGGCCTAGGGAAAAAATACACATAGCGTTGTAATCGGGCGAGTTTCTACTTTCAGACGCAACAGGAATTTTTGGGTTGGGTCAATCCGTTCGCGACATATGGGAGTTTGAAGCCAAGAAATGGTTGAGAAGGCAAAAAATTTTTCGCAATTCTGCTGCTCCAAACGCTTAACCAGAATGGCCTAGGGATAAAATACACACACCGTTGTAATCGGGCGAGTTTCTACTTTCAGATGCAACAGGAATTTTTGGGTTAGGTTAGTCCGTTCGCGAGATATGGGACTTTGAAGCTAAGAAATAGTTGAGGAGGCAAAAAATTTTTCGCAATTCTGCTGCTCCAAACGCTTAACCAGAATGGCCTCGGGAAAAAATACACATACCGCTGTAATGGGGCGAGTTTCTACTTTCAGATGCAATAGGAATTTTTGGGTTAGGTCAATCCGTTCGCGAGATATGGGAGTTTGAAGCCAAGAAATGGTTGAGAAGGCAAAAAATTTTTCGCAATTCTGCTGCTCCAAGCGCTTAACCAGAATGCCCTAGGGAAAAAATACGCATATCGTTGTAATCGGGCGAGTTCCTACTTTCAGACGCAGCAGGAACTTCTGGGTTTGGTCAATCCGTTCGCGAGATATGGGAGTTTGAAGCTAAGAAATGGTTGAGAAGACAACAAACTCTTCGCACTTCTGCTGCTCCAAACGCTTAACCAGAATGGCCTAGGGAAAAAATACACATAGCGTTGTAATCGGGCGAGTTTCTACTTTCAGAAGCAACAGGAATTTTTGGGTTAGGTCAATCCGCTCGCGAGATATGGGAGTTTGAAGCCAAGAAATGGTTGAGAAGGCAAAAAATTTTTCGCAATTCTGCTGCTCCAAACGCTTAACCAGAAAGGCCTAGGGAAAAAATACACATACCGTTGTAATCGGGCGAGTTTCTACTCTCAGATGCAACTGGAATTTTTGAGTTACGTCAATCCGTTCGCGAGATATGGGAGTTTGAAGCTAAGAAATGGTTGAGAAGACAACAAATTTTTCGCACTTCTGCTGCTCCAAACGCTTAACCAGAATGGCCTAGGGAAAAAATACGCATACCGTTGTAATCGGGCGAGTTTCTACTTTCAGACGCAGCAGGAATTTTTGGGTTTGGTCAATCCGTTCGCGAGATATGGGACTTTGAAGCTAAGAAATTGTTGAGAAGGCAAAAAATTTTTCGCAATTCTGCTGCTCCAAACGCTTAACCAGAATGGCCTCGGGAAAAAATACACATACCGTTGTAATGGGGCGAGTTTCTACTTTCAGATGCAATAGGAATTTTTGGGTTAGGTCAATCCGTTCGCGAGATATGGTAGTTTGAAGCCAAGAAACGGTTGAGAAGGCAAAAAATTTTTCGCAATTCTGCTGCTCCAAGCGCTTAACCAGAATGCCCTAGGGAAAAAATACGCATATCGTTGTAATCGGGCGAGTTCCTACTTTCAGACGCAGCAGGAACTTCTGGGTTTGGTCAATCCGTTCGCGAGATATGGGAGTTTGAAGCTAAGAAATGGTTGAGAAGACAACAAATTTTTCGCACTTCTGCTGCTCCATACGCTTAACCAGAATGGCCTAGGGAAAAAATACACATACCGTTGTAATCGGGTGAGTTTCTACTTTCAGATGCCATAGGAATTTTTGGGTTAGGTCAATCCGTTCGCGAGATATGGGACTTTGAAGCCAAGAAATGGTTGAGAAGGCAAAAAATTTTTCGCAATTCTGCTGCTCCAAACGCTTAACCAAAACGGCCTAGGGAAAAAATACACATAGCGTTGTAATCGGGCGAGTTTCTACTTTCAGACGCAACAGGAATTTTTGGGTTGGGTCAATCCGTTCGCGACATATGGGAGCTTGAAGCCAAGAAATGGTTGAGAAGGCAAAAAATTTTTCGCAATTCTGCTGCTCCAAACGCTTAACCAGAATGGCCTAGGGATAAAATACACACACCGTTGTAATCGGGCGAGTTTCTACTTTCAGATGCAACAGGAATTTTTGGGTTAGGTTAGTCCGTTCGCGAGATATGGGACTTTGAAGCTAAGAAATAGTTGAGGAGGCAAAAAATTTTTCGCAATTCTGCTGCTCCAAACGCTTAACCAGAATGGCCTCGGGAAAAAATACACATACCGCTGTAATGGGGCGAGTTTCTACTTTCAGATGCAATAGGAATTTTTGGGTTAGGTCAATCCGTTCGCGAGATATGGGAGTTTGAAGCCAAGAAATGGTTGAGAAGGCAAAAAATTTTTCGCACTTCTGCTGCTCCAAACGCTTAACCAGAATGGCCTAGGGAAAAAATACGCATATCGTTGTAATCGGGCGAGTTCCTACTTTCAGACGCAGCAGGAACTTCTGGGTTTGGTCCATCCGTTCGCGAGATATGGGAGTTTGAAGCTAAGAAATGGTTGAGAAGACAACAAACTCTTCGCACTTCTGCTGCTCCAAACGCTTAACCAGAATGGCCTAGGGAAAAAATACACATAGCGTTGTAATCGGGCGAGTTTCTACTTTCAGAAGCAACAGGAATTTTTGGGTTAGGTCAATCCGCTCGCGAGATATGGGAGTTTGAAGCCAAGAAATGGTTGAGAAGGCAAAAAATTTTTCGCAATTCTGCTGCTCCAAACGCTTAACCAGAATGGCCTAGGGAAAAAATACACATACCGTTGTAATCGGGCGAGTTTCTACTTTCAGATGCAACAGGAATTTTTGGGTTAGGTCAATCCGTTCGCGAGATATGGGAGTTTGAAGCCAAGAAATGGTTGAGAAGGCAAAAAATTTTTCGCACTTCTGCTGCTCCAAACGCTTAACCAGAATGGCCTAGGGAAAAAATACGCATATCGTTGTAATCGGGCGAGTTCCTACTTTCAGACGCAGCAGGAACTTCTGGGTTTGGTCAATCCGTTCGCGAGATATGGGAGTTTGAAGCTAAGAAATGGTTGAGAAGACAACAAATTCTTCGCACTTCTGCTGCTCCAAACGCTTAACCAGAGTGGCCTAGGGAAAAAATACACATAGCGTTGTAATCGGGCGAGTTTCTACTTTCAGACGCAGCAGGAACTTCTGGGTTTGGTCAATCCGTTCGCGAGATATGGGAGTTTGAAGCTAAGAAATGGTTGAGAAGACAACAAATTCTTCGCACTTCTGCTGCTCCAAACGCTTAACCAGAATGGCCTAGGGAAAAAATACACATAGCGTTGTAATCGGGCGAGTTTCTACTTTCAGAAGCAACAGGAATTTTTGGGTTTGGTCAATCCGCTCGCGAGATATGGGAGTTTGAAACCAAGAAATGGTTGAGAAGGCAAAAAATTTTTTGCAATTCTGCTGCTCCAAACGCTTAACCAGAATGGCCTAGGGAAAAAATACACATACCGTTGTAATCGGGCGAGTTTCTACTTTCAGATGCAACAGGAATTTTTGGGTTAGGTCAATCCGTTCGCGAGATATGGGAGTTTGAAGCCAAGAAATGGTTGAGAAGGCAAAAAATTTTTCGCAATTCTGCTGCTCCAAGCGCTTAACCAGAATGCCCTAGGGAAAAAATACGCATATCGTTGTAATCGGGCGAGTTCCTACTTTCAGACGCAGCTGGAACTTCTGGGTTTGGTCAATCCGTTCGCGAGATATGGGAGTTTGAAGCTAAGAAATGGTTGAGAAGACAACAAATTCTTCGCACTTCTGCTGCTCCAAACGCTTAACCAGAATGGCCTAGGGAAAAAATACACATAGCGTTGTAATCGGGCGAGTTTCTACTTTCAGACGCAACAGGAATTTTTGGGTTAGGTCTATCCGTTCGCGAGATATGGGAGTTTGAAACCAAGAAATGGTTGAGAAGGCAAAAAACTTTTCGCAATTCTGCTGCTCCAACCGCTTAACCAGAATGGCCTAGGGAAAAAATACACATACCGCTGTAATCCGGCGAGTTTCTACTTGCAGATACAATAGGAATTTTTGGGTTAGGTCAATCCGTTCGCGAGATATGGGAGTTTGAAGCTAAGAAATGGTTGAGAAGGCAAAAAATTTTTCGCAATTCTGCTGCTCCAAACGCTTAACCAGAATGGCCTAGGGCAAAAATACACATAGCGTTGTAATCGGGCGAGTTTCTACTTTCAGACGCAGCAGGAACTTCTGGGTTTGGTCAATCTGTTCGCGAGATATGGGAGTTTGAAGCTAAGAAACGGTTGAGAAGGCAAAAAATTTTTCGCAATTCTGCTGCTCCAAACGCTTAACCAGAATGGCCTAGGGAAAAAATACACATAGCGTTGTAATCGGGCGAGTTTCTACTTTCAGACGCAACAGGAATTTTTGGGTTAGGTCAATCCGTTCGCGAGATATGGGAGTTTGAAGCTAAGAAATGGTTGAGAAGACAACAAATTTTTCGCACTTCTGCTGCTCCAAACGCTTAACCAGAATGGCCTAGGGAAAAAATACACATAGCGTTGTAATCGGGCGAGTTTCTACTTTCAGACGCAGCAGGAACTTCTGGGTTTGGTCAATCTGTTCGCGACATATGGGAGTTTGAAGGTAAGAAATGGTTGAGAAGACAACAAATTCTTCGCACTTCTGCTGCTCCAAACGCTTAACCAGAATGGCCTAGGGAAAAAATACACATAGCGTTGTAATCGGGCGAGTTTCTACTTTCAGACGCAACAGGAATTTTTGGGTTAGGTCAATCCGTTCGCGAGATATGGGAGTTTGAAGCCAAGAAATGGTTGAGAAGGCAAAAAATTTTTCGCAATTCTGCTGCTCCAAACGCTTAACCAGAATGGCCTAGGGAAAAAATACACATACCGTTGTAGTCGGGCGAGTTTCTACTTTCAGATGCAACAGGAATTTTTGGGTTAGGTCAATCCGTTCGCGAGATATGGGAGTTTGAAGCCAAGAAATGGTTGAGAAGGCAGAAAATTTTTCGCAATTCTGCTGCTCCAAGCGCTTAACCAGAATGCCCTAGGGAAAAAATACGCATATCGTTGTAATCGGGCGAGTTTCTACTTTCAGACGCAGCAGGAACTTCTGGGTTTGGTCAATCCGTTCGCGAGATATGGGAGTTTGAAGCTAAGAAATGGTTGAGAAGACAACAAATTCTTCGCACTTCTGCTGCTCCAAACGCTTAACCAGAATGGCCTAGGGAAAAAATACATATAGCGTTGTAATCGGGCGAGTTTCTACTTTCAGACGCAGCAGGAACTTCTGGGTTTGGTCAATCCGTTCGCGAGATATGGGAGTTTGAAGCTAAGAAATGGTTGAGAAGACAAAAAATTTTTCGCAATTCTGCTGCTCCAAACGCTTAACCAGAATGGCCTAGGGAAAAAATACACATACCGTTGTAGTCGGGCGAGTTTCTACTTTCAGATGCAGCAGGAACTTCTGGGTTTGTTCAATCCGTTCGCGAGATATTAGAGTTTGAAGCTAAGAAATGGTTGAGAAGACAACAAATTCTTCGCACTTCTGCTGCTCCAAACGCTTAACCAGAATGGCCTAGGGAAAAAATACACATACCGTTGTAACCGGGCGAGTTTCTACTTTCAGACGGAACAGGAATTTTTGAGTTAGGTCAATCCGTTCGCGAGATATGGGAGTTTGAAGCCAAGAAATGGTTGAGAAGACTACAAATTTTTCGCACTTCTGCTGCTCCAAGCGCTTAACAAGAATGCCCTAGGGAAAAAATACGCATATCGTTGTAATCGGGCGAGTTCCTACTTTCAGACGCAGCTGGAACTTCTGGGTTTGGTCAATCTGTTCGCGAGATATGGGAGTTTGAAGCTAAGAAATGGTTGAGAAGACAACAAATTCTTCGCACTTCTGCTGCTCCAAACGCTTAACCAGAATGGCCTAGGGAAAAAATACACATAGCGTTGTAATCGGGCGAGTTTCTACTTTCAGACGCAACAGGAATTTTTGGGTTAGGTCAATCCGTTCGCGAGATATGGGAGTTTGAAGCCAAGAAATGGTTGAGAAGGCAAAAAATTTTTCGCAATTCTGCTGCTCCAAACGCTTAACCAGAATGGCCTAGGGAAAAAATACACATACCGTTGTAGTCGGGCGAGTTTCTACTTTCAGATGCAACAGGAATTTTTGGGTTAGGTCAATCCGTTCGCGAGATATGGGAGTTTGAAGCCAAGAAATGGTTGAGAAGGCAAAAAATTTTTCGCACTTCTGCTGCTTCAAACGCTTAACCAGAATGGCCTAGGGAAAAAATACGCATACAGTTGTAATCGGGCGAGTTTCTACTCTCAGATGCAACTGGAATTTTTGAGTTACGTCAATCCGTTCGCGAGATATGGGAGTTTGAAGCTAAGAAATGGTTGAGAAGACAACAAATTTTTCGCACTTCTGCTGCTCCAAACGCTTAACCAGAATGGCCTAGGGAAAAAATACGCATACCGTTGTAATCGGGCGAGTTTCTACTTTCAGACGCAGCAGGAATTTTTGGGTTTGGTCAATCCGTTCGCGAGATATGGGACTTTGAAGCTAAGAAATTGTTGAGAAGGCAAAAAATTTTTCGCAATTCTGCTGCTCCAAACGCTTAACCAGAATGGCCTCGGGAAAAAATACACATACCGTTGTAATGGGGCGAGTTTCTACTTTCAGATGCAATAGGAATTTTTGGGTTAGGTCAATCCGTTCGCGAGATATGGTAGTTTGAAGCCAAGAAACGGTTGAGAAGGCAAAAAATTTTTCGCAATTCTGCTGCTCCAAGCGCTTAACCAGAATGCCCTAGGGAAAAAATACGCATATCGTTGTAATCGGGCGAGTTCCTACTTTCAGACGCAGCAGGAACTTCTGGGTTTGGTCAATCCGTTCGCGAGATCTGGGAGTTTGAAGCTAAGAAATGGTTGAGAAGACAACAAATTTTTCGCAATTCTGCTGCTCCATACGCTTAACCAGAATGGCCTAGTGAAAAAATACACATACCGTTGTAATCGGGTGAGTTTCTACTTTCAGATGCCATAGGAATTTTTGGGTTAGGTCAATCCGTTCGCGAGATATGGGACTTTGAAGCCAAGAAATGGTTGAGAAGGCAAAAAATTTTTCGCAATTCTGCTGCTCCAAACGCTTAACCAAAACGGCCTAGGGAAAAAATACACATAGCGTTGTAATCGGGCGAGTTTCTACTTTCAGACGCAACAGGAATTTTTGGGTTGGGTCAATCCGTTCGCGACATATGGGAGTTTGAAGCCAAGAAATGGTTGAGAAGGCAAAAAATTTTTCGCAATTCTGCTGCTCCAAACGCTTAACCAGAATGGCCTAGGGATAAAATACACACACCGTTGTAATCGGGCGAGTTTCTACTTTCAGATGCAACAGGAATTTTTGGGTTAGGTTAGTCCGTTCGCGAGATATGGGACTTTGAAGCTAAGAAATAGTTGAGGAGGCAAAAAATTTTTCGCAATTCTGCTGCTCCAAACGCTTAACCAGAATGGCCTCGGGGAAAAATACACATACCGCTGTAATGGGGCGAGTTTCTACTTTCAGATGCAATAGGAATTTTTGGGTTAGGTCAATCCGTTCGCGAGATATGGGAGTTTGAAGCCAAGAAATGGTTGAGAAGGCAAAAAATTTTTCGCAATTCTGCTGCTCCAAGCGCTTAACCAGAATGCCCTAGGGAAAAAGTACGCATATCGTTGTAATCGGGCGAGTTCCTACTTTCAGACGCAGCAGGAACTTCTGGGTTTGGTCAATCCGTTCGCGAGATATGGGAGTTTGAAGCTAAGAAATGGTTGAGAAGACAACAAACTCTTCGCACTTCTGCTGCTCCAAACGCTTAACCAGAATGGCCTAGGGAAAAAATACACATAGCGTTGTAATCGGGCGAGTTTCTACTTTCAGAAGCAACAGGAATTTTTGGGTTAGGTCAATCCGCTCGCGAGATATGGGAGTTTGAAGCCAAGAAATGGTTGAGAAGGCAAAAAATTTTTCGCAATTCTGCTGCTCCAAACGCTTAACCAGAATGGCCTAGGGAAAAAATACACATACCGTTGTAATCGGGCGAGTTTCTACTTTCAGATGCAACAGGAATTTTTGGGTTAGGTCAATCCGTTCGCGAGATATGGGAGTTTGAAGCCAAGAAATGGTTGAGAAGGCAAAAAATTTTTCGCACTTCTGCTGCTCCAAACGCTTAACCAGAATGGCCTAGGGAAAAAATACGCATATCGTTGTAATCGGGCGAGTTCCTACTTTCAGACGCAGCAGGAACTTCTGGGTTTGGTCAATCCGTTCGCGAGATATGGGAGTTTGAAGCTAAGAAATGGTTGAGAAGACAACAAATTCTTCGCACTTCTGCTGCTCCAAACGCTTAACCAGAGTGGCCTAGGGAAAAAATACACATAGCGTTGTAATCGGGCGAGTTTCTACTTTCAGACGCAGCAGGAACTTCTGGGTTTGGTCAATCCGTTCGCGAGATATGGGAGTTTGAAGCTAAGAAATGGTTGAGAAGACAACAAATTCTTCGCACTTCTGCTGCTCCAAACGCTTAACCAGAATGGCCTAGGGAAAAAATACACATAGCGTTGTAATCGGGCGAGTTTCTACTTTCAGAAGCAACAGGAATTTTTGGGTTTGGTCAATCCGCTCGCGAGATATGGGAGTTTGAAGCCAAGAAATGGTTGAGAAAGCAAAAAATTTTTCGCACTTCTGCTGCTCCAAACGCTTAACCAGAAAGGCCTAGGGAAAAAATACACATACCGTTGTAATCGGGCGAGTTTCTACTCTCAGATGCAACTGGAATTTTTGAGTTACGTCAATCCGTTCGCGAGATATGGGAGTTTGAAGCTAAGAAATGGTTGAGAAGACAACAAATTTTTCGCACTTCTGCTGCTCCAAACGCTTAACCAGAATGGCCTAGGGAAAAAATACGCATACCGTTGTAATCGGGCGAGTTTCTACTTTCAGACGCAGCAGGAATTTTTGGGTTTGGTCAATCCGTTCGCGAGATATGGGACTTTGAAGCTAAGAAATTGTTGAGAAGGCAAAAAATTTTTCGCAATTCTGCTGCTCCAAACGCTTAACCAGAATGGCCTCGGGAAAAAATACACATACCGTTTTAATGGGGCGAGTTTCTACTTTCAGATGCAATAGGAATTTTTGGGTTAGGTCAATCCGTTCGCGAGATATGGTAGTTTGAAGCCAAGAAATGGTTGAGAAGGCAAAAAATTTTTCGCAATTCTGCTGCTTCAAGCGCTTAACCAGAATGCCCTAGGGAAAAAATACGCATATCGTTGTAATCGGGTGAGCTCCTACTTTCAGACGCAGCAGGAACTTCTGGGTTTGGTCAATCCGTTCGCGAGATATGGGAGTTTGAAGCCAAGAAATGGTTGAGAAGGCAAGAAATTTTTCGCAATTCTGCAGCTCCAAACGCTTAACCAGAATGGCGTAGGGAAAAAATACACATACCGTTGTAATCGGGTGAGTTTCTACTTTCAGATGCCATAGGAATTTTTGGGTTAGGTCAATCCGTTCGCGAGATACGGGAGTTTGAAGCCAAGTAATGGTTGAGAAGGCAAGAAATTTTTCGCAATTCTGCTGCTCCATACGCTTAACCAGAATGGCCTACGGAAAAAATACACATACCGTTGTAATCGGGTGAGTTTCTACTTTCAGATGCCATAGGAATTTTTGGGTTAGGTCAATCCGTTCGCGAGATACGGGAGTTTGAAGCCAAGTAATGGTTGAGAAGGCAAGAAATTTTTCGCAATTCTGCTGCTCCAAACGCTTAACCAGAATGGCGTAGGGAAAAAATACACATACCGTTGTAATCGGGCGAGTTTCTACTTTCAGATGCAACAGGAATCTTTGGGTTACGTCAATCCGTTCGCGAGATATGGGAGTTTGAAGCTAAGAAATGGTTGAGAAGACAACAAATTTTTCGCACTTCTGCTGCTCCAAACGCTTAACCAGAATGGCCTAGGGAAAAAATACACATACCGTTGTAATCGGGCGAGTTTCTACTTTCAGATGCAATAGGAATTTTTGGGTTATGTCAATCCGTTCGCGAGATATGGGACTTTGAAGCCAAGAAATGGTTGAGAAGGCAAAAAATTTTTCGCAATTCTGCTGCTCCAAACGCTTAACCAGAACGGCCTAGGGAAAAAATACAAATACCGCTGTAATCGGGCGAGTTTCTACTTTCAGATGCAATAGGAATTTTTGGGTTAGGTCAATCCGTTCGCGAGATATGGGAGTTTGAAGACAAGAAATGGTTGAGAAGGCAAAAAATTTTTCGCAATTCTGCTGCTCCAAACGCTTAACCAGAATGGCCTAGGGATAAAATACACATACCGTTGAAATCGGGCGAGTTTCTACTCTCAGATGCAACAGGAATTTTTGAGTTACGTCAATCCGTTCGCGAGATATGGGAGTTTGAAGCTAAGAAATGGTTGAGAAGACAACAAATTTTTCGCACTTCTGCTGCTCCAAACGCTTAACCAGAATGGCCTCGGGAAAAAATACACATACCGTTGTAATGGGGCGAGTTTCTACTTTCAGATGCAATAGGAATTTTTGGGTTAGGTCAATCCGTTCGCGAGATATGGGAGTTTGAAGCCAAGAAATGGTTGAGAAGGCAAAAAATTTTTCGCAATTCTGTTGCTCCAAGCGCTTAACCAGAATGCCCTAGGGAAAAAATACGCATCTCATTGTAATCGGGCGAGTTTCTACTTTCAGACGCAGCAGGAATTTTTGGGTATGGTCAATCCGTTCGCGAGATATGGGACTTTGAAGCTAAGAAATGGTTGAGAAGGCAAAAAATTCTTCGCACTTCTGCTGCTCCAAACGCTTAACCAGAATGGCCTAGGGAAAAAATACACACACCGTTGTAATCGGGCGAGTTTCTACTTTCAGATGCAACAGGAATCTTTGGGTTACGTCAATCCGTTCGCGAGATATGGGAGTTTGAAGCTAAGAAATGGTTGAGAAGACAACAAATTTTTCGCACTTCTGCTGCTCCAAACGCTTAACCAGAATGGCCTAGGGAAAAAATACACATACCGTTGTAATCGGGCGAGTTTCTACTTTCAGATGCAATAGGAATTTTTGGGTTATGTCAATCCGTTCGCGAGATATGGGACTTTGAAGCCAAGAAATGGTTGAGAAGGCAAAAAATTTTTCGCAATTCTGCTGCTCCAAACGCTTAACCAGAACGGCCTAGGGAAAAAATACAAATACCGCTGTAATCGGGCGAGTTTCTACTTTCAGATGCAATAGGAAATTTTGGGTTAGGTCAATCCGTTCGCGAGATATGGGAGTTTGAAGCCAAGAAATGGATGAGAAGGCAAAAAATTTTTCGCACTTCTGCTGCTCCATACGCTTAACCAGAATGGCCTAGGGAAAAAATACACATACCGTTGTAATCGGGCGAGTTTCTACTTTCAGATGCAATAGGAATTTTTGGGTTATGTCAATCCGTTCGCGAGATATGGGACTTTGAAGCCAAGAAATGATTGAGAAGGCAAAAAATTTTTCGCAATTCTGCTGCTCCAAACGCTTAACCAGAACGGCCTAGGGAAAAAATACAAATACCGCTGTAATCGGGCGAGTTTCTACTTTCAGATGCAATAGGAATTTTTGGGTTAGGTCAATCCGTTCGCGAGATATGGGAGTTTGAAGCCAAGAAATGGTTGAGAAGGCAAAGAATTTTTCGCAATTCTGCTGCTCCAAACGCTTAACCAGAACGGCCTAGGGAAAAAATACACATACCGTTGTAATCGGGCGAGTTTCTACTCTCAGATGCAACAGGAATTTTTGAGTTACGTCAATCCGTTCGCGAGATATGGGAGTTTGAAGCTAAGAAACGGTTGAGAAGACAACAAATTTTTCGCACTTCTGCTGCTCCAAACGCTTAACCAGAATGGCCTCGGGAAAAAATACACATACCGTTGTAATGGGGCGAGTTTCTACTTTCAGATGCAATAGGAATTTTTGGGTTAGGTCAATCCGTTCGCGAGATATGGGAGTTTGAAGCCAAGAAATGGTTGAGAAGGCAAAAAATTTTTCGCAATTCTGCTGCTCCAAGCGCTTAACCAGAATGCCCTAGGGAAAAAATACGCATCTCATTGTAATCGGGCGAGTTTCTACTTTCAGACGCAGCAGGAATTTTTGGGTATGGTCAATCCGTTCGCGAGATATGGGACTTTGAAGCTAAGAAATGGTTGAGAAGGCAAAAAATTCTTCGCACTTCTGCTGCTCCAAACGCTTAACCAGAATGGCCTAGGGAAAAAATACACATACCGTTGTAATCGGGCGAGTTTCTACTTTCAGATGCAACAGGAATTTTTGGGTTAGGTCAATCCGTTCGCGAGATATGGGAGTTTCAAGCCAAGAAATGGTTGAGAAGGCAAAAAATTTTTCGCAATTCTGCTGCTCCAAACGCTTAACCAGAACGGCCTAGGGAAAAAATACAAATACCGCTGTAATCGTGCGAGTTTCTACTTTCAGATGCAATAGGAATTTTTGGGTTAGGTCAATCCGTTCGCGAGATATAGGAGTTTGAAGACAAGAAATGGTTGAGAAGGCAAAAAATTTTTCGCAATTCTGCTGCTCCAAACGCTTAACCAGAATGGCCTAGGGAAAAAATACACATACCGTTGTAATCGGGCGAGATTCTACTTTCAGACCCAGCAGGAATTTTTGGGTTCGGTCAATCCGTTCGCGAGATATGGGACTTTGAAGCTAAGAAATGGTTGAGAAGACAACAAATTTTTCGCACTTCTGCTGCTCCAAGTGCTTAACCAGAATGGCCTAGGGAAAAAATACCCATATCGTTGTAATCGGGCGAGTTCCTACTTTCAGACGCAGCAGGAACTTCTGGGTTTGGTCAATCCGTTCGCGAGATATGGGAGTTTGAAGCTAAGAAATGGTTGAGAAGACAACAAATTCTTCGCACTTCTGCTGCTCCAAACGCTTAACCAGAAAGGCCTAGGGAAAAAATACACATACCGTTGTAATCGGGCGAGTTTCTACTCTCAGATGCAACAGGAATTTTTGGGTTAGGTCAATCCGTTCGCGAGATATGGGAGTTTGAAGCCAAGAAATGGTTGAGAAGGCAAAAAATTTTTCGCACTTCTGCTGCTCCAAACGCTTAACCAGAAAGGCCTAGGGAAAAAATACACATACCGTTGTAATCGGGCGAGTTTCTACTCTCAGATGCAACTGGAATTTTTGAGTTACTTCAATCCGTTCGCGAGATATGGGAGTTTGAAGCTAAGAAATGGTTGAGAAGACAACAAATTTTTCGCACTTCTGCTGCTCCAAACGCTTAACCAGAATGGCCTAGGGAAAAAATACGCATATCGTTGTAATCGGGCGAGTTCCTACTTTCAGACGCAGCAGGAACTTCTGGGTTTGGTCAATACGTTCGCGAGATATGGGAGTTTGAAGCTAAGAAATGGTTGAGAAGACAACAAATTCTTCGCACTTCTGCTGCTCCAAACGCTTAACCAGAATGGCCTAGGGAAAAAATACACATAGCGTTGTAATCGGGCGAGTTTCTACTTTCAGACGCAGCAGGAACTTCTGGGTTTGGTCAATCCGTTCGCGAGATATGGGAGTTTGAAGCTAAGAAATGGTTGAGAAGACAACAAATTCTTCGCACTTCTGCTGCTCCAAACGCTTAACCAGAATGGCCTAGGGAAAAAATACACATAGCGTTGTAATCGGGCGAGTTTCTACTTTCAGAAGCAACAGGAATTTTTGGGTTTGGTCAATCCGCTCGCGAGATAGGGGAGTTTGAAGCCGAGAAATGGTTGAGAAGGCAAAAAATTTTTCGCAATTCTGCTGCTCCAAACGCTTAACCAGAATGGCCTAGGGAAAAAATACACATACCGTTGTAATCGGGCGAGTTTCTACTTTCAGATGCAAGAGGAATTTTTGGGTTAGGTCAATCCGTTCGCGATATATGGGAGTTTGAAGCCAAGAAATGGTTGAGAAGGCAAAAAATTTTTCGCACTTCTGCTGCTCCAAACGCTTAACCAGAAAGGCCTAGGGAAAAAATACACATACCGTTGTAATCGGGCGAGTTTCTACTCTCAGATGCAACTGGAATTTTTGAGTTACGTCAATCCGTTCGCGAGATACGGGAGTTTGAAGCTAAGAAATGGTTGAGAAGACAACAAATTTTTCGCACTTCTGCTGCTCCAAACGCTTAACCAGAATGGCCTAGGGAAAAAATACGCATACCGTTGTAATCGGGCGAGTTTCTACTTTCAGACGCAGCAGGAATTTTTGGGTTTGGTCAATCCGTTCGCGAGATATGGGACTTTGAAGCTAAGAAATTGTTGAGAAGGCAAAAAATTTTTCGCAATTCTGCTGCTCCAAACGCTTAACCAGAATGGCCTCGGGAAAAAATACACATACCGTTGTAATGGGGCGAGTTTCTACTTTCAGATGCAATAGGAATTTTTGGGTTAGGTCAATCCGTTCGCGAGATATGGTAGTTTGAAGCCAAGAAACGGTTGAGAAGGCAAAAAATTTTTCGCAATTCTGCTGCTCCAAGCGCTTAACCAGAATGCCCTAGGGAAAAAATACGCATATCGTTGTAATCGGGCGAGTTCCTACTTTCAGACGCAGCAGGAACTTCTGGGTTTGGTCAATCCGTTCGCGAGATATGGGAGTTTGAAGCTAAGAAATGGTTGAGAAGACAACAAATTTTTCGCACTTCTGCCGCTCCAAGTGCTTAACCAGAATGGCCTAGGGAAAAAATACCCATATCGTTGTAATCGGGCGAGTTCCTACTTTCAGACGCAGCAGGAACTTCTGGGTTTGGTCAATCCGTTCGCGAGATATGGGAGTTTGAAGCTAAGAAATGGTTGAGAAGACAACAAATTCTTCGCACTTCTGCTGCTCCAAACGCTTAACCAGAAAGGCCTAGGGAAAAAATACACATACCGTTGTAATCGGGCGAGTTTCTACTCTCAGATGCAACAGGAATTTTTGGGTTAGGTCAATCCGTTCGCGAGATATGGGAGTTTGAAGCCAAGAAATGGTTGAGAAGGCAAAAAATTTTTCGCACTTCTGCTGCTCCAAACGCTTAACCAGAAAGGCCTAGGGAAAAAATACACATACCGTTGTAATCGGGCGAGTTTCTACTCTCAGATGCAACTGGAATTTTTGAGTTACTTCAATCCGTTCGCGAGATATGGGAGTTTGAAGCTAAGAAATGGTTGAGAAGACAACAAATTTTTCGCACTTCTGCTGCTCCAAACGCTTAACCAGAATGGCCTAGGGAAAAAATACGCATATCGTTGTAATCGGGCGAGTTCCTACTTTCAGACGCAGCAGGAACTTCTGGGTTTGGTCAATACGTTCGCGAGATATGGGAGTTTGAAGCTAAGAAATGGTTGAGAAGACAACAAATTCTTCGCACTTCTGCTGCTCCAAACGCTTAACCAGAATGGCCTAGGGAAAAAATACACATAGCGTTGTAATCGGGCGAGTTTCTACTTTCAGACGCAGCAGGAATTTTTGGGTATGGTCAATCCGTTCGCGAGATATGGGACTTTGAAGCTAAGAAATGGTTGAGAAGGCAAAAAATTCTTCGCACTTCTGCTGCTCCAAACGCTTAACCAGAATGGCCTAGGGAAAAAATACACATACCGTTGTAATCGGGCGAGTTTCTACTTTCAGATGCAACAGGAATTTTTGGGTTAGGTCAATCCGTTCGCGAGATATGGGAGTTTCAAGCCAAGAAATGGTTGAGAAGGCAAAAAATTTTTCGCAATTCTGCTGCTCCAAACGCTTAACCAGAACGGCCTAGGGAAAAAATACAAATACCGCTGTAATCGTGCGAGTTTCTACTTTCAGATGCAATAGGAATTTTTGGGTTAGGTCAATCCGTTCGCGAGATATAGGAGTTTGAAGACAAGAAATGGTTGAGAAGGCAAAAAATTTTTCGCAATTCTGCTGCTCCAAACGCTTAACCAGAATGGCCTAGGGAAAAAATACACATACCGTTGTAATCGGGCGAGATTCTACTTTCAGACCCAGCAGGAATTTTTGGGTTCGGTCAATCCGTTCGCGAGATATGGGACTTTGAAGCTAAGAAATGGTTGAGAAGACAACAAATTTTTCGCACTTCTGCTGCTCCAAGTGCTTAACCAGAATGGCCTAGGGAAAAAATACCCATATCGTTGTAATCGGGCGAGTTCCTACTTTCAGACGCAGCAGGAACTTCTGGGTTTGGTCAATCCGTTCGCGAGATATGGGAGTTTGAAGCTAAGAAATGGTTGAGAAGACAACAAATTCTTCGCACTTCTGCTGCTCCAAACGCTTAACCAGAAAGGCCTAGGGAAAAAATACACATACCGTTGTAATCGGGCGAGTTTCTACTCTCAGATGCAACAGGAATTTTTGGGTTAGGTCAATCCGTTCGCGAGATATGGGAGTTTGAAGCCAAGAAATGGTTGAGAAGGCAAAAAATTTTTCGCACTTCTGCTGCTCCAAACGCTTAACCAGAAAGGCCTAGGGAAAAAATACACATACCGTTGTAATCGGGCGAGTTTCTACTCTCAGATGCAACTGGAATTTTTGAGTTACTTCAATCCGTTCGCGAGATATGGGAGTTTGAAGCTAAGAAATGGTTGAGAAGACAACAAATTTTTCGCACTTCTGCTGCTCCAAACGCTTAACCAGAATGGCCTAGGGAAAAAATACGCATATCGTTGTAATCGGGCGAGTTCCTACTTTCAGACGCAGCAGGAACTTCTGGGTTTGGTCAATACGTTCGCGAGATATGGGAGTTTGAAGCTAAGAAATGGTTGAGAAGACAACAAATTCTTCGCACTTCTGCTGCTCCAAACGCTTAACCAGAATGGCCTAGGGAAAAAATACACATAGCGTTGTAATCGGGCGAGTTTCTACTTTCAGACGCAGCAGGAACTTCTGGGTTTGGTCAATCCGTTCGCGAGATATGGGAGTTTGAAGCTAAGAAATGGTTGAGAAGACAACAAATTCTTCGCACTTCTGCTGCTCCAAACGCTTAACCAGAATGGCCTAGGGAAAAAATACACATAGCGTTGTAATCGGGCGAGTTTCTACTTTCAGAAGCAACAGGAATTTTTGGGTTTGGTCAATCCGCTCGCGAGATAGGGGAGTTTGAAGCCGAGAAATGGTTGAGAAGGCAAAAAATTTTTCGCAATTCTGCTGCTCCAAACGCTTAACCAGAATGGCCTAGGGAAAAAATACACATACCGTTGTAATCGGGCGAGTTTCTACTTTCAGATGCAAGAGGAATTTTTGGGTTAGGTCAATCCGTTCGCGATATATGGGAGTTTGAAGCCAAGAAATGGTTGAGAAGGCAAAAAATTTTTCGCACTTCTGCTGCTCCAAACGCTTAACCAGAAAGGCCTAGGGAAAAAATACACATACCGTTGTAATCGGGCGAGTTTCTACTCTCAGATGCAACTGGAATTTTTGAGTTACGTCAATCCGTTCGCGAGATACGGGAGTTTGAAGCTAAGAAATGGTTGAGAAGACAACAAATTTTTCGCACTTCTGCTGCTCCAAACGCTTAACCAGAATGGCCTAGGGAAAAAATACGCATACCGTTGTAATCGGGCGAGTTTCTACTTTCAGACGCAGCAGGAATTTTTGGGTTTGGTCAATCCGTTCGCGAGATATGGGACTTTGAAGCTAAGAAATTGTTGAGAAGGCAAAAAATTTTTCGCAATTCTGCTGCTCCAAACGCTTAACCAGAATGGCCTCGGGAAAAAATACACATACCGTTGTAATGGGGCGAGTTTCTACTTTCAGATGCAATAGGAATTTTTGGGTTAGGTCAATCCGTTCGCGAGATATGGTAGTTTGAAGCCAAGAAACGGTTGAGAAGGCAAAAAATTTTTCGCAATTCTGCTGCTCCAAGCGCTTAACCAGAATGCCCTAGGGAAAAAATACGCATATCGTTGTAATCGGGCGAGTTCCTACTTTCAGACGCAGCAGGAACTTCTGGGTTTGGTCAATCCGTTCGCGAGATATGGGAGTTTGAAGCTAAGAAATGGTTGAGAAGACAACAAATTTTTCGCACTTCTGCTGCTCCATACGCTTAACCAGAATGGCCTAGGGAAAAAATACACATATCGTTGTAATCGGGTGAGTTCCTACTTTCAGATGCCATAGGAATTTTTGGGTTAGGTCAATCCGTTCGCGAGATATGGGACTTTGAAGCCAAGAAATGGTTGAGGAGGCAAAAAATTTTTCGCAATTCTGCTGCTCCAAACGCTTAACCAGAACGGCCTAGGGAAAAAATACACATAGCGTTGTAATCGGGCGAGTTTCTACTTTCAGACGCAACAGGAATTTTTGGGTTGGGTCAATCCGTTCGCGACATATGGGAGTTTGAAGCCAAGAAATGGTTGAGAAGGCAAAAAATTTTTCGCAATTCTGCTGCTCCAAACGCTTAATCAGAATGGCCTAGGGATAAAATACACACACCGTTGTAATCGGGCGAGTTTCTACTTTCAGATGCAACAGGAATTTTTGGGTTAGGTTAGTCCGTTCGCGAGATATGGGACTTTGAAGCTAAGAAATAGTTGAGGGGGCAAAAAATTTTTCGCAATTCTGCTGCTCCAAACGCTTAACCAGAATGGCCTCGGGAAAAAATACACATACCGCTGTAATGGGGCGAGTTTCTACTTTCAGATGCAATAGGAATTTTTGGGTTAGGTCAATCCGTTCGCGAGATATGGGAGTTTGAAGCCAAGAAATGGTTGAGAAGGCAAAAAATTTTTCGCAATTCTGCTGCTCCAAGCGCTTAACCAGAATGCCCTAGGGAAAAAATACGCATATCGTTGTAATCGGGCGAGTTCCTACTTTCAGACGCAGCAGGAACTTCTGGGTTTGGTCAATCCGTTCGCGAGATATGGGAGTTTGAAGCTAAGAAATGGTTGAGAAGACAACAAACTCTTCGCACTTCTGCTGCTCCAAACGCTTAACCAGAATGGCCTAGGGAAAAAATACACATAGCGTTGTAATCGGGCGAGTTTCTACTTTCAGAAGCAACAGGAATTTTTGGGTTAGGTCAATCCGCTCGCGAGATATGGGAGTTTGAAGCCAAGAAATGGTTGAGAAGGCAAAAAATTTTTCGCAATTCTGCTGCTCCAAACGCTTAACCAGAATGGCCTAGGGAAAAAATACACATACCGTTTTAATGGGGCGAGTTTCTACTTTCAGATGCAATAGGAATTTTTGGGTTAGGTCAATCCGTTCGCGAGATATGGTAGTTTGAAGCCAAGAAATGGTTGAGAAGGCAAAAAATTTTTCGCAATTCTGCTGCTCCAAGCGCTTAACCAGAATGCCCTAGGGAAAAAATACGCATATCGTTGTAATCGGGTGAGTTCCTACTTTCAGACGCAGCAGGAACTTCTGGGTTTGGTCAATCCGTTCGCGAGATATGGGAGTTTGAAGCCAAGAAATGGTTGAGAAGGCAAGAAATTTTTCGCAATTCTGCTGCTCCAAACGCTTAACCAGAATGGCGTAGGGAAAAAATACACATACCGTTGTAATCGGGCGGGTTTCTACTTTCAGATGCAACAGGAATCTTTGGGTTACGTCAATCCGTTCGCGAGATATGGGAGTTTGAAGCTAAGAAATTGTTGAGAAGGCAAAAAATTTTTCGCAATTCTGCTGCTCCAAACGCTTAACCAGAATGGCGTAGGGAAAAAATACACATACCGTTGTAATCGGGCGGGTTTCTACTTTCAGATGCAACAGGAATCTTTGGGTTACGTCAATCCGTTCGCGAGATATGGGAGTTTGAAGCTAAGAAATTGTTGAGAAGGCAAAAAATTTTTCGCAATTCTGCTGCTCCAAACGCTTAACCAGAATGGCCTCGGGAAAAAATACACATACCGTTTTAATGGGGCGAGTTTCTACTTTCAGATGCAATAGGAATTTTTGGGTTAGGTCAATCCGTTCGCGAGATATGGTAGTTTGAAGCCAAGAAATGGTTGAGAAGGCAAAAAATTTTTCGCAATTCTGCTGCTCCAAGCGCTTAACCAGAATGCCCTAGGGAAAAAATACGCATATCGTTGTAATCGGGTGAGTTCCTACTTTCAGACGCAGCAGGAACTTCTGGGTTTGGTCAATCCGTTCGCGAGATATGGGAGTTTGAAGCCAAGAAATGGTTGAGAAGGCAAGAAATTTTTCGCAATTCTGCTGCTCCAAACGCTTAACCAGAATGGCGTAGGGAAAAAATACACATACCGTTGTAATCGGGCGGGTTTCTACTTTCAGATGCATCAGGAATCTTTGGGTTACGTCAATCCGTTCGCGAGATATGGGAGTTTGAAGCTAAGAAATGGTTGAGAAGGCAAAAAATTTTTCGCACTTCTGCTGCTCCATACGCTTAACCAGAATGGCCTAGGGAAAAAATACACATACCGTTGTAATCGGGTGAGTTTCTACTTTCAGATGCCATAGGAATTTTTGGG
This sequence comes from Ptiloglossa arizonensis, assembly GCF_051014685.1. NCBI lineage: Eukaryota > Metazoa > Arthropoda > Insecta > Hymenoptera > Colletidae > Ptiloglossa > Ptiloglossa arizonensis. The sequence goes on along the minus strand of NW_027478785.1, from coordinate 354,822 downwards.
TTAGGTCAATCCGTTCGCGAGATATGGGAGTTTGAATCCAAGTAATGGTTGAGAAGGCAAGAAATTTTTCGCAATTCTGCTGCTCCAAACGCTTAACCAGAATGGCGTAGGGAAAAAATACACATACCGTTGTAATCGGGCGAGTTTCTACTTTCAGATGCAACAGGAATCTTTGGGTTACGTCAATCCGTTCGCGAGATTTGGGAGTTTGAAGCTAAGAAATGGTTGAGAAGACAACAAATTTTTCGCACTTCTGCTGCTCCAAACGCTTAACCAGAATGGCCTAGGGAAAAAATACACATACCGTTGTAATCGGGCGAGTTTCTACTTTCAGATGCAATAGGAATTTTTGGGTTATGTCAATCCGTTCGCGAGATATGGGACTTTGAAGCCAAGAAATGGTTGAGAAGGCAAAAAATTTTTCGCAATTCTGCTGCTCCAAACGCTTAACCAGAACGGCCTAGGGAAAAAATACAAATACCGCTGTAATCGGGCGAGTTTCTACTTTCAGATGCAATAGGAATTTTTGGGTTAGGTCAATCCGTTCGCGAGATATGGGAGTTTGAAGCCAAGAAATGGTTGAGAAGGCAAAAAATTTTTCGCACTTCTGCTGCTCCATACGCTTAACCAGAATGGCCTAGGGAAAAAATACACATACCGTTGTAATCGGGCGAGTTTCTACTTTCAGATGCAATAGGAATTTTTGGGTTATGTCAATCCGTTCGCGAGATATGGGACTTTGAAGCCAAGAAATGGTTGAGAAGGCAAAAAATTTTTCGCAATTCTGCTGCTCCAAACGCTTAACCAGAACGGCCTAGGGAAAAAATACAAATACCGCTGTAATCGGGCGAGTTTCTACTTTCAGATGCAATAGGAATTTTTGGGTTAGGTCAATCCGTTCGCGAGATATGGGAGTTTGAAGCCAAGAAATGGTTGAGAAGGCAAAAAATTTTTCGCACATCTGCTGCTCCATACGCTTAACCAGAATGGCCTAGGGAAAAAATACACATACCGTTGTAATCGGGTGAGTTTCTACTTTCAGATGCCATAGGAATTTTTGGGTTAGGTCAATCCGTTCGCGAGATATGGGAGTTTGAAGCCAAGAAATGGTTGAGAAGGCAAGAAATTTTTCGCAATTCTGCTGCTCCAAACGCTTAACCAGAATGGCCTAGGGAAAAAATACGCATATCGTTGTAATCGGGTGAGTTCCTACTTTCAGACGCAGCAGGAACTTCTGGGTTTGGTCAATCCGTTCGCGAGATATGGGAGTTTGAAGCCAAGAAATGGTTGAGAAGGCAAGAAATTTTTCGCAATTCTGCTGCTCCAAACGCTTAACCAGAATGGCGTAGGGAAAAAATACACATACCGTTGTAATCGGGCGAGTTTCTACTTTCAGATGCAACAGGAATCTTTGGGTTACGTCAGTCCGTTCGCGAGATATGGGAGTTTGAAGCTAAGAAATGGTTGAGAAGGCAAAAAATTTTTCGCTCTTCTGCTGCTCCATACGCTTAACCAGAATGGCCTAGGGAAAAAATACACATACCGTTGTAATCGGGTGAGTTTCTACTTTCAGATGCCATAGGAATTTTTGGGTTAGGTCAATCCGTTCGCGAGATATGGGAGTTTGAAGCCAAGTAATGGTTGAGAAGGCAAGAAATTTTTCGCAATTCTGCTGCTCCAAACGCTTAACCAGAATGGCGTAGGGAAAAAATACACATACCGTTGTAATCGGGCGAGTTTCTACTTTCAGATGCAACAGGAATCTTTGGGTTACGTCAATCCGTTCGCGAGATTTGGGAGTTTGAAGCTAAGAAATGGTTGATAAGACAACAAATTTTTCGCACTTCTGCTGCTCCAAACGCTTAACCAGAATGGCCTAGGGAAAAAATACACATACCGTTGTAATCGGGCGAGTTTCTACTTTCAGATGCAATAGGAATTTTTGGGTTATGTCAATCCGTTCGCGAGATATGGGACTTTGAAGCCAAGAAATGGTTGAGAAGGCAAAAAATTTTTCGCAATTCTGCTGCTCTAAGCGCTTAACCAGAATGCCCTAAGGAAAAAATACGCATATCGTTGTAATCGGGCGAGTTCCTACTTTCAGACGCAGCAGGAAATTCTGGGTTTGGTCAATCCGTTCGCGAGATATGGGAGTTTGAAGCTAAGAAATGGTTGAGAAGACAACAAATTCTTCGCACTTCTGCTGCTCCAAACGCTTAACCAGAATGGCCTAGGGAAAAAATACACATAGCGTTGTAAACGGGCGAGTTTCTACTTTCAGACGCAACAGGAATTTTTGGGTTAGGTCAATCCGTTCGCGAGATATGGGAGTTTGAAGCCAAGAAATGGTTGAGAAGGCAAAAAATTTTTCGCAATTCTGCTGCTCTAAGCGCTTAACCAGAATGCCCTAAGGAAAAAATACGCATATCGTTGTAATCGGGCGAGTTCCTACTTTCAGACGCAGCAGGAAATTCTGGGTTTGGTCAATCCGTTCGCGAGATATGGGAGTTTGAAGCCAAGTAATGGTTGAGAAGGCAAGAAATTTTTCGCAATTCTGCTGCTCCAAACGCTTAACCAGAATGGCGTAGGGAAAAAATACACATACCGTTGTAATCGGGCGAGTTTCTACTTTCAGATGCAACAGGAATCTTTGGGTTACGTCAATCCGTTCGCGAGATTTGGGAGTTTGAAGCTAAGAAATGGTTGATAAGACAACAAATTTTTCGCACTTCTGCTGCTCCAAACGCTTAACCAGAATGGCCTAGGGAAAAAATACACATACCGTTGTAATCGGGCGAGTTTCTACTTTCAGATGCAATAGGAATTTTTGGGTTATGTCAATCCGTTCGCGAGATATGGGACTTTGAAGCCAAGAAATGGTTGAGAAGGCAAAAAATTTTTCGCAATTCTGCTGCTCCAAACGCGTAACCAGAATGGCCTAGGGAAAAAATACACATACCGTTGTAATCGGGCGAGTTTCTACTCTCAGATGCAACTGGAATTTTTGAGTTACGTCAATCCGTTCGCGAGATATGGGAGCTTGAAGCTAAGAAATGGTTGAGAAGACAACAAATTTTTCGCACTTCTGCTGCTCCAAACGCTTAACCAGAACGGCCTAGGGAAAAAATACAAATACCGCTGTAATCGGGCGAGTTTCTACTTTCAGATGCAATAGGAATTTTTGTGTTAGGTCTATCCGTTCGCGAGATATGGGACTTTGAAGCCAAGAAATGGTTGAGAAGGCAAAAAATTTTTCGCAATTCTGCTGCTCTAAGCGCTTAACCAGAATGCCCTAAGGAAAAAATACGCATATCGTTGTAATCGGGCGAGTTCCTACTTTCAGACGCAGCAGGAAATTCTGGGTTTGGTCAATCCGTTCGCGAGATATGGGAGTTTGAAGCTAAGAAATGGTTGAGAAGACAACAAATTCTTCGCACTTCTGCTGCTCCAAACGCTTAACCAGAATGGCCTAGGGAAAAAATACACATAGCGTTGTAAACGGGCGAGTTTCTACTTTCAGACGCAACAGGAATTTTTGGGTTAGGTCAATCCGTTCGCGAGATATGGGAGTTTGAAGCCAAGAAATGGTTGAGAAGGCAAAAAATTTTTCGCAATTCTGCTGCTCCAAACGCGTAACCAGAATGGCCTAGGGAAAAAATACACATACCGTTGTAATCGGGCGAGTTTCTACTCTCAGATGCAACTGGAATTTTTGAGTTACGTCAATCCGTTCGCGAGATATGGGAGCTTGAAGCTAAGAAATGGTTGAGAAGACAACAAATTTTTCGCACTTCTGCTGCTCCAAACGCTTAACCAGAACGGCCTAGGGAAAAAATACAAATACCGCTGTAATCGGGCGAGTTTCTACTTTCAGATGCAATAGGAATTTTTGTGTTAGGTCTATCCGTTCGCGAGATATGGGAGTTTGAAGACAAGAAATGGTTGAGGAGGCAAAAAATTTTTCGCAATTCTGCTGCTCCAAACGCTTAATCAGAATGGCCTAGGGAAAAAATACACATACCGTTGTAATCGGGCGAGTTTCTACTTTCAGATGCAACAGGAATTTATGGGTTAGGTCAATCCGTTCGCGTGATATGGGAGTTTGAAGCCAAGAAATGGTTGAGAAAGCAAAAAATTTTTCGCAATTCTGCTGCTCCAAGCGCTTAACCAGAATGCCCTAAGGAAAAAATACGCATATCGTTGTAATCGGGCGAGTTCCTACTTTCAGACGCAGCAGGAAATTCTGGGTTTGGTCAATCCGTTCGCGAGATATGGGAGTTTGAAGCTAAGAAATGGTTGAGAAGACAACAAATTCTTCGCACTTCTGCTGCTCCAAACGCTTAAGCAGAATGGCCTAGGGAAAAAATACACATAGCGTTGTAAACGGGCGACTTTCTACTTGTAGACGCAACAGGAATTTTTGGGTTAGGTCAATCCGTTCGCGAGATATGGGAGTTTGAAGCCAAGAAATGGTTGAGAAGGCAAAAAATTTTTCGCAATTCTGCTGCTCCAAACGCGTAACCAGAATGGCCTAGGGAAAAAATACACATACCGTTGTAATCGGGCGAGTTTCTACTTTCAGATGCAACAGGAATTTTTGGGTTAGGTCAATCCGTTCGCGAGATATGGGAGCTTGAAGCCAAGAAATGGTTGAGAAGGCAAAAAATTTTTCGCAATCCTGCTGCTCCAAGCGCTTAACCAGAATGCCCTAGGGATAAAATACGCATATCGTTGTAATCGGGCGAGTTCCTACTTTCAGACGCAGCAGGAAATTCTGGGTTTGGTCAATCCGTTCGCGAGATATGGGAGTTTGAAGCTAAGAAATGGTTGAGAAGACAACAAATTCTTCGCACTTCTGCTGCTCCAAACGCTTAACCAGAATGGCCTAGGGAAAAAATACACATACCGTTGTAATCGGGCGAGTTTCTACTCTCAGATGCAACTGGAATTTTTGAGTTACGTCAATCCGTTCGCGAGATATGGGAGCTTGAAGCTAAGAAATGGTTGAGAAGACAACAAATTTTTCGCACTTCTGCTGCTCCAAACGCTTAACCAGAACGGCCTAGGGAAAAAATACAAATACCGCTGTAATCGGGCGAGTTTCTACTTTCAGATGCAATAGGAATTTTTGTGTTAGGTCTATCCGTTCGCGAGATATGGGAGTTTGAAGACAAGAAATGGTTGAGGAGGCAAAAAATTTTTCGCAATTCTGCTGCTCCAAACGCTTAATCAGAATGGCCTAGGGAAAAAATACAAATACCGCTGTAATCGGGCGAGTTTCTACTTTCAGATGCAATAGGAATTTTTGTGTTAGGTCTATCCGTTCGCGAGATATGGGAGTTTGAAGACAAGAAATGGTTGAGGAGGCAAAAAATTTTTCGCAATTCTGCTGCTCCAAACGCTTAATCAGAATGGCCTAGGGAAAAAATACACATACCGTTGTAATCGGGCGAGTTTCTACTTTCAGATGCAACAGGAATTTTTGGGTTAGGTCAATCCGTTCGCGAGATATGGGAGTTTGAAGCCAAGAAATGGTTGAGAAGGCAAAAAATTTTTCGCAATTCTGCTGCTCCAAGCGCTTAACCAGAATGCCCTAGGGAAAAAATACGCATATCGTTGTAATCGGGCGAGTTCCTACTTTCAGACGCAGCAGGAAATTCTGGGTTTGGTCAATCCTTTCGCGAGATATGGGAGTTTGAAGCTAAGAAATGGTTGAGAAGACAACAAATTTTTCGCACTTCTGCTGCTCCAAACGCTTAACCAGAACGGCCTAGGGAAAAAATACAAATACCGCTGTAATCGGGCGAGTTTCTACTTTCAGATGCAATAGGAATTTTTGTGTTAGGTCTATCCGTTCGCGAGATATGGGAGTTTGAAGACAAGAAATGGTTGAGGAGGCAAAAAATTTTTCGCAATTCTGCTGCTCCAAACGCTTAACCAGAATGGCCTAGGGAAAAAATACACATACCATTGTAATCGGGCGAGTTTCTACTCTCAGATGCAACTGGAATTTTTGAGTTACGTCAATCCGTTCGCGAGATATGGGAGTTTGAAACTAAGAAATGGTTGAGAAGACAACAAATTTTTCGCAATTCTGCTGCTCCAAACGCTTAACCAGAATGGCCTAGGGAAAAAATACGCATACCGTTGTAATCGGGCGAGTTTCTACTTTCAGAGGCAGCAGGAATTTTTGGGTTTGGTCAATCCGTTCGCGAGATATGGGACTTTGAAGCTAAGAAATGGTTGAGAAGGCAAAAAATTTTTCGCAATTCTGCTGCTCCAAACGCTTAACCAGAATGGCCTCGGGAAAAAATACACATACCGTTGTAATGGGGCGAGTTTCTACTTTCAGATGCAATAGGAATTTTTGGGTTAGGTCAATCCGTTCGCGTGATATGGGAGTTTGAAGCCAAGAAATGGTTGAGAAGGCAAAAAATTTTTCGCAATTCTGCTGCTCCAAGCGCTTAACCAGAATGCCCTAAGGAAAAAATACGCATATCGTTTTAATCGGGCGAGTTCCTACTTGCAGACGCAGCAGGAAATTCTGGGTTTGGTCAATCCGTTCGTGAGATATGGGAGTTTGAAGCTAAGAAATGGTTGAGAAGACAACAAATTCTTCGCAATTCTGCTGCTCCAAACGCTTAACCAGAATGGCCTAGGGAAAAAATACACATACCGTTGTAATCGGGCGAGTTTCTACTTTCAGACGCAACAGGAATTTTTGGGTTAGGTCAATCCGTTCGCGAGATATGGGAGTTTGAAGCCAAGAAATGGTTGAGAAGGCAAAAAATTTTTCGCAATTCTGCTGCTCCAAACGCTTAACCAGAATGGCCTAGGGAAAAAATACACATACCGTTGTAATCGGGCGAGTTTCTACTTTCAGATGCAACAGGAATTTTTGGGTTAGGTCAATCCGTTCGCGAGATATGGGAGTTTGAAGCCAAGAAATGGTTGAGAAGGCAAAAAATTTTTCGCAATTCTGCTGCTCCAAGCGCTTAACCAGAATGCCCTAGGGAAAAAATACGCATATCGTTGTAATCGGGCGAGTTCCCACTTTCAGACGCAGCAGGAACTTCTGGGTTTGGTCAATCCGTTCGCGAGATATGGGAGTTTGAAGCTAAGAAATGGTTGAGAAGACAACAAATTCTTCGCACTTCTGCTGCTCCAAACGCTTAACCAGAATGGCCTAGGGAAAAAATACACATAGCGTTGTAATCGGGCGAGTTTCTACTTTCAGACGCAACAGGAATTTTTGGGTTAGGTCAATCCGTTCGCGAGATATGGGAGTTTGAAGCCAAGAAATGGTTGAGAAGGCAAAAAATTTTTCGCAATTCTGCTGCTCCAAACGCTTAACCAGAATGGCCTAGGGAAAAAATACGCATACCGTTGTAATCGGGCGTGTTTCTACTTCAAGACGCAGGAGGAATTTTTGGGTTCGGTCAATCCGTTCGCGAGATATGGGACTTTGAAGCTAAGAAATGGTTGAGAAGACAACAAATTTTTCGCAATTCTGCTGCTCCAAACGCTTAACCAGAATGGCCTAGGGAAAAAATACGTATACCGTTGTAATCGGGCGAGCTTCTACTTTCAGACGCAGCAGGAATTTTTGGGTTTGGTCTATCCGTTCGCGAGATATGGGACTTTGAAGCTAAGAAATGGTTGAGAAGGCAAAAAATTTTTCGCATTTCTGCTGCTCCAAACGCTTAACCAGAATGGCCTCGGGAAAAAATACACATAACGTTGTAATGGGGCAAGTTTCTACTTTCAGATGCAATAGGAATTTTTGGGTTATGTCAATCCGTTCGCGAGATATGGGAGTTTGAAGCTAAGAAATGGTTGAGAAGACAATAAATTTTTCGCACATCTGCTGCTCCAATCGCTTAACCAGAATGGCCCAAGGGAAAAATACACGTACCGTTGTAATCGGGCGAGTTTCTACTTTCAGATGCAATAGGAATATTTGGGTTATGTCAATCCATTCGCGAGATATGAGAGTTTGAAGACAAGAAATGGTTGAGAAGGCAAAACATTTTTCACAATTCTGCTGCTCCAAACGCTTAACCAGAATGGCCTAGGGAAAAAATACGCATATCGTTATAATCGGGCGAGTTTCTACTTTCACACGCAACAGGAACTTTGGGTTAGGTCTATCCGTTGACGAGATATGGGAGTTTGAAGCCAAGAAATGGTCGAGAAGGCATACAATTTTTCGCAATTCTGCTGATCCAAACGCTTAACCAGAATGCCCTAGGGAAAAAATACACATACCGCTGTAGTCGGGCGAGTTTCAACTTTCAGATGCAATAGGAATTTTTGGGTTAGGTCAATCCGTTCGCGAGATATGGGAGTTTGAAGACAAGAAATGGTTGAGAAGGCAAAAAACTTTTCGCAATTCTGCTGCTCCAAACGCTTAACCAGAATGGCCAAGGAAAAAATACACATACCGTTGTAATCGGGCGAGTTTCTACTTTCAGATACAATAGGAATTTTTGGGTTAGGTCAATCCGTTCGCGAGATATGGGAGTTTGAAGCTAAGAAATGGTTGAGAAGGCAAAAAATTTTTCGCAATTCTGCCGCGCCAAACGCTTAACCAGAATGGCCTAGGGAAAAAATACGCATACCGTTGTAATCGGGCGAGTTTCTACTTTCAGACGCAGCAGGAACTTCTGGGTTTGGTCAATCCGTTCGCGAGATATGGGAGTTTGAAGCTAAGAAATGGTTGAGAAGACAACAAATTCTTCGCACTTCTGCTGCTCCAAACGCTTAACCAGAATGGCCTAGGGAAAAAATACACATAGCGTTGTAATCGGGCTGGTTTCTACTTTCAGACGCAACAGGAATTTTTGGGTTAGGTCAATCCGTTCGCGAGATATGGGAGTTTGAAGCTATGAAATGGTTGAGAAGACAACAAATTTTTCACACTTCTGCTGCTCCAAACGCTTAACCAGAATGGCCCCGAGAAAAAATACACATACCGTTGTAATGGGGCGAGTTTCTACTTTCAGATGCAACAGGAACTTCTGGGTTTGGTCAATCCGTTCGCGAGATATGGGAGTTTGAAGCTAAGAAATGGTTGAGAAGACAACAAATTCTTCGCACTTCTGCTGCTCCAAACGCTTAACCAGAATGGCCTAGGGAAAAAATACACATAGCGTTGTAATCGGGCGAGTTTCTACTTTCAGACGCAACAGGAATTTTTGGGTTAGGTCAATCCGTTCGCGAGATATGGGAGTTTGAAGCCAAGAAATGGTTGAGAAGGCAAAAAATTTTTCGCAATTCTGCTGCTCCAAACGCTTAAACAGAATGGCCTAGGGAAAAAATACGCATACCGTTGTAATCGGGCGTGTTTCTACTTTAAGACGCAGCAGGAATTTTTGGGTTCGGTCAATCCGTTCGCGAGATATGGGACTTTGAAGCTAAGAAATGGTTGAGAAGACAACAAATTTTTCGCACTTCTGCTGCTCCAAACGCTTAACCAGAATGGCCTAGGGAAAAAATACGTATACCTTTGTAATCGGGCGAGCTTCTACTTTCAGACGCAGCAGGAATTTTTGGGTTTGGTCTATCCGTTCGCGAGATATGGGACTTTGAAGCTAAGAAACGGTTGAGAAGGCAAAAAATTTTTCGCAATTCTGCTGCTCCAAGCGCTTAACCAGAATGCCCTAGGGAAAAAATACGCATACCGTTGTAATCGGGCGTGTTTCTACTTCAAGACGCAGGAGGAATTTTTGGGTTCGGTCAATCCGTTCGCGAGATATGGGACTTTGAACCTAAGAAATGGTTGAGAAGACAACAAATTTTTCGCACTTCTGCTGCTCCAAAAGCTTAACCAGAATGGCCTAGGGAAAAAATACGTATACCTTTGTAATCGGGCGAGCTTCTACTTTCAGACGCAGCAGGAATTTTTGGGTTAGGTCAATCCGTTCGCGAGATATGGGAGTTTGAAGCCAAGAAATGGTTGAGAAGGCAAAAAATTTTTCGCAATTCTGCTGCTCCAAGCGCTTAACCAGAATGCCCTAGGGAAAAAATACGCATATCGTTGTAATCGGGCGAGTTCCTACTTTCAGACGCAGCAGGAACTTCTGGGTTTGGTCAATCCGTTCGCGAGATATGGGAGTTTGAAGCTAAGAAATGGTTGAGAAGACAACAAATTCTTCGCACTTCTGCTGCTCCAAACGCTTAACCAGAATGGCCTAGGGAAAAAATACACATAGCGTTGTAATCGGGCGAGTTTCTACTTTCAGACGCAACAGGAATTTTTGGGTTAGATCAATCCGTTCGCGAGATATGGGAGTTTGAAGCCAAGAAATGGTTGAGAAGGCAAAAAATTTTTCGCAATTCTGCTGCTCCAAACGCTTAACCAGAATGGCCTAGGGAAAAAATACGCATACCGTTGTAATCGGGCGTGTTTCTACTTCAAGACGCAGGAGGAATTTTTGGGTTCGGTCAATCCGTTCGCGAGATATGGGACTTTGAAGCTAAGAAATGGTTGAGAAGACAACAAATTTTTCGCACTTCTGCTGCTCCAAACGCTTAACCAGAATGGCCTAGGGAAAAAATACGTATACCGTTGTAATCGGGCGAGCTTCTACTTTCAGACGCAGCAGGAATTTTTGGGTTTGGTCTATCCGTTCGCGAGATATGGGACTTTGAAGCTAAGAAATGGTTGAGAAGGCAAAAAATTTTTCGCATTTCTGCTGCTCCAAACGCTTAACCAGAATGGCCTCGGGAAAAAATACACATAACGTTGTAATGGGGCAAGTTTCTACTTTCAGATGCAATAGGAATTTTTGGGTTATGTCAATCCGTTCGCGAGATATGGGAGTTTGAAGCTAAGAAATGGTTGAGAAGACAATAAATTTTTCGCACATCTGCTGCTCCAATCGCTTAACCAGAATGGCCCAAGGGAAAAATACACGTACCGTTGTAATCGGGCGAGTTTCTACTTTCAGATGCAATAGGAATATTTGGGTTATGTCAATCCATTCGCGAGATATGAGAGTTTGAAGACTAGAAATGGTTGAGAAGGCAAAACATTTTTCGCAATTCTGCTGCTCCAAACGCTTAACCAGAATGGCCTAGGGAAAAAATACACATACCGCTGTAGTCGGGCGAGTTTCAACTTTCAGATGCAATAGGAATTTTTGGGTTAGGTCAATCCGTTCGCGAGATATGGGAGTTTGAAGCTAAGAAATGGTTGAGAAGGCAAAAAATTTTTCGCAATTCTGCCGCGCCAAACGCTTAACCAGAATGGCCTAGGGAAAAAATACGCATACCGTTGTAATCGGGCGAGTTTCTACTTTCAGACGCAGCAGGAACTTCTGGGTTTGGTCAATCCGTTCGCGAGATATGGGAGTTTGAAGCTAAGAAATGGTTGAGAAGACAACAAATTCTTCGCACTTCTGCTGCTCCAAACGCTTAACCAGAATGGCCTAGGGAAAAAATACACATAGCGTTGTAATCGGGCTGGTTTCTACTTTCAGACGCAACAGGAATTTTTGGGTTAGGTCAATCCGTTCGCGAGATATGGGAGTTTGAAGCTATGAAATGGTTGAGAAGACAACAAATTTTTCACACTTCTGCTGCTCCAAACGCTTAACCAGAATGGCCCCGAGAAAAAATACACATACCGTTGTAATGGGGCGAGTTTCTACTTTCAGATGCAACAGGAACTTCTGGGTTTGGTCAATCCGTTCGCGAGATATGGGAGTTTGAAGCTAAGAAATGGTTGAGAAGACAACAAATTCTTCGCACTTCTGCTGCTCCAAACGCTTAACCAGAATGGCCTAGGGAAAAAATACACATAGCGTTGTAATCGGGCGAGTTTCTACTTTCAGACGCAACAGGAATTTTTGGGTTAGGTCAATCCGTTCGCGAGATATGGGAGTTTGAAGCCAAGAAATGGTTGAGAAGGCAAAAAATTTTTCGCAATTCTGCTGCTCCAAACGCTTAAACAGAATGGCCTAGGGAAAAAATACGCATACCGTTGTAATCGGGCGTGTTTCTACTTTAAGACGCAGCAGGAATTTTTGGGTTCGGTCAATCCGTTCGCGAGATATGGGACTTTGAAGCTAAGAAATGGTTGAGAAGACAACAAATTTTTCGCACTTCTGCTGCTCCAAACGCTTAACCAGAATGGCCTAGGGAAAAAATACGTATACCTTTGTAATCGGGCGAGCTTCTACTTTCAGACGCAGCAGGAATTTTTGGGTTTGGTCTATCCGTTCGCGAGATATGGGACTTTGAAGCTAAGAAACGGTTGAGAAGGCAAAAAATTTTTCGCAATTCTGCTGCTCCAAGCGCTTAACCAGAATGCCCTAGGGAAAAAATACGCATACCGTTGTAATCGGGCGTGTTTCTACTTCAAGACGCAGGAGGAATTTTTGGGTTCGGTCAATCCGTTCGCGAGATATGGGACTTTGAACCTAAGAAATGGTTGAGAAGACAACAAATTTTTCGCACTTCTGCTGCTCCAAACGCTTAACCAGAATGGCCTAGGGAAAAAATACGTATACCTTTGTAATCGGGCGAGCTTCTACTTTCAGACGCAGCAGGAATTTTTGGGTTAGGTCAATCCGTTCGCGAGATATGGGAGTTTGAATCCAAGAAATGGTTGAGAAGGCAAAAAATTTTTCGCAATTCTGCTGCTCCAAGCGCTTAACCAGAATGCCCTAGGGAAAAAATACGCATATCGTTGTAATCGGGCGAGTTCCTACTTTCAGACGCAGCAGGAACTTCTGGGTTTGGTCAATCCGTTCGCGAGATATGGGAGTTTGAAGCTAAGAAATGGTTGAGAAGACAACAAATTCTTCGCACTTCTGCTGCTCCAAACGCTTAACCAGAATGGCCTAGGGAAAAAATACACATAGCGTTGTAATCGGGCGAGTTTCTACTTTCAGACGCAACAGGAATTTTTGGGTTAGATCAATCCGTTCGCGAGATATGGGAGTTTGAAGCCAAGAAATGGTTGAGAAGGCAAAAAATTTTTCGCAATTCTGCTGCTCCAAACGCTTAACCAGAATGGCCTAGGGAAAAAATACGCATACCGTTGTAATCGGGCGTGTTTCTACTTCAAGACGCAGGAGGAATTTTTGGGTTCGGTCAATCCGTTCGCGAGATATGGGACTTTGAAGCTAAGAAATGGTTGAGAAGACAACAAATTTTTCGCACTTCTGCTGCTCCAAACGCTTAACCAGAATGGCCTAGGGAAAAAATACGTATACCGTTGTAATCGGGCGAGCTTCTACTTTCAGACGCAGCAGGAATTTTTGGGTTTGGTCTATCCGTTCGCGAGATATGGGACTTTGAAGCTAAGAAATGGTTGAGAAGGCAAAAAATTTTTCGCATTTCTGCTGCTCCAAACGCTTAACCAGAATGGCCTCGGGAAAAAATACACATAACGTTGTAATGGGGCAAGTTTCTACTTTCAGATGCAATAGGAATTTTTGGGTTATGTCAATCCGTTCGCGAGATATGGGAGTTTGAAGCTAAGAAATGGTTGAGAAGACAATAAATTTTTCGCACATCTGCTGCTCCAATCGCTTAACCAGAATGGCCCAAGGGAAAAATACACGTACCGTTGTAATCGGGCGAGTTTCTACTTTCAGATGCAATAGGAATATTTGGGTTATGTCAATCCATTCGCGAGATATGAGAGTTTGAAGACTAGAAATGGTTGAGAAGGCAAAACATTTTTCGCAATTCTGCTGCTCCAAACGCTTAACCAGAATGGCCTAGGGAAAAAATACACATACCGCTGTAGTCGGGCGAGTTTCAACTTTCAGATGCAATAGGAATTTTTGGGTTAGGTCAATCCGTTCGCGAGATATGGGAGTTTGAAGACAAGAAATGGTTGAGAAGGCAAAAAACTTTTCGCAATTCTGCTGCTCCAAACGCTTAACCAGAATGGCCAAGGAAAAAATACACATACCGTTGTAATCGGGCGAGTTTCTACTTTCAGATACAATAGGAATTTTTGGGTTAGGTCAATCCGTTCGCGAGATATGGGAGTTTGAAGCTAAGAAATGGTTGAGAAGGCAAAAAATTTTTCGCAATTCTGCCGCGCCAAACGCTTAACCAGAATGGCCTAGGGAAAAAATACGCATACCGTTGTAATCGGGCGAGTTTCTACTTTCAGACGCAGCAGGAACTTCTGGGTTTGGTCAATCCGTTCGCGAGATATGGGAGTTTGAAGCTAAGAAATGGTTGAGAAGACAACAAATTCTTCGCACTTCTGCTGCTCCAAACGCTTAACCAGAATGGCCTAGGGAAAAAATACACATAGCGTTGTAATCGGGCTAGTTTCTACTTTCAGACGCAACAGGAATTTTTGGGTTAGGTCAATCCGTTCGCGAGATATGGGAGTTTGAAGCTATGAAATGGTTGAGAAGACAACAAATTTTTCACACTTCTGCTGCTCCAAACGCTTAACCAGAATGGCCCCGAGAAAAAATACACATACCGTTGTAATGGGGCGAGTTCCTACTTTCAGATGCAACAGGAACTTCTGGGTTTGGTCAATCCGTTCGCGAGATATGGGAGTTTGAAGCTAAGAAATGGTTGAGAAGACAACAAATTCTTCGCACTTCTGCTGCTCCAAACGCTTAACCAGAATGGCCTAGGGAAAAAATACACATAGCGTTGTAATCGGGCGAGTTTCTACTTTCAGACGCAACAGGAATTTTTGGGTTAGGTCAATCCGTTCGCGAGATATGGGAGTTTGAAGCCAAGAAATGGTTGAGAAGGCAAAAAATTTTTCGCAATTCTGCTGCTCCAAACGCTTAACCAGAATGGCCTAGGGAAAAAATACGCATACCGTTGTAATCGGGCGTGTTTCTACTTTAAGACGCAGCAGGAATTTTTGGGTTCGGTCAATCCGTTCGCGAGATATGGGACTTTGAAGCTAAGAAATGGTTGAGAAGACAACAAATTTTTCGCACTTCTGCTGCTCCAAACGCTTAACCAGAATGGCCTAGGGAAAAAATACGTATACCTTTGTAATCGGGCGAGCTTCTACTTTCAGACGCAGCAGGAATTTTTGGGTTTGGTCTATCCGTTCGCGAGATATGGGACTTTGAAGCTAAGAAACGGTTGAGAAGGCAAAAAATTTTTCGCAATTCTGCTGCTCCAAACGCTTAACCAGAATGGCCTCGGGAAAAAATACACATAACGTTGTAATGGGGCGAGTTTCTACTTTCAGATGCAATAGGAATTTTTGGGTTAGGTCAATCCGTTCGCCAGATATGGGAGTTTGAAGCTAAGAAATGGTTGAGAAGACAATAAATTTTTCGCAATTCTGCTGCTCCAAACGCTTAACCAGAATGCTCTAGGGAAAAAATACACATACCGCTGTAGTCGGGCGAGTTTCAACTTTCAGATGCAATAGGAATTTTTGGGTTAGGTCAATCCGTTCGCGAGATATGGGAGTTTGAAGACAAGAAATGGTTGAGAAGGCAAAAAACTTTTCGCAATTCTGCTGCTCCAAACGCTTAACCAGAATGGCCAAGGAAAAAATACACATACCGTTGTAATCCGGCGAGTTTCTACTTTCAGATACAATAGGAATTTTTGGGTTAGGTCAATCCGTTCGCGAGATATGGGAGTTTGAAGCTAAGAAATGGTTGAGAAGGCAAAAAATTTTTCGCAATTCTGCCGCGCCAAACGCTTAACCAGAATGGCCTAGGGAAAAAATACACATACCGTTGTAATTGGGCGAGTTTCTACTTTCAGATGCAACAGGAATTTTTGGGTTAGGTCAATCCGTTCGCGAGGTATGGGAGTTTGAAGCCAAGAAATGGTTGAGGAGGCAAAAAATTTTTCGCACTTCTGCTGCTCCAAACGCTTAACCAGAATGGCCTAGGGAAAAAATACGCATACCGTTGTAATCGGGCGTGTTTCTACTTTCAGACGAAGCAGGAATTTTTGGGTTCTGTCAATCCGTTCGCGAGATATGGGACTTTGAAGCTAAGTAATGGTTGAGAAGACAACAAATTTTTCGCATTTCTGCTGCTCCAAACGCTTAACCAGAATGGCCTAGGGAAAAAATACGCATACCGTTGTAATCGGGCGAGCTTCTACTTTCAGACGCAGCAGGAACTTTTGGGTTTGGTCTATCCGTTCGCGAGATATGGGACTTTGAAGCTAAGAAACGGTTGAGAAGGCAAAAAATTTTTCGCAATTCTGCTGCTCCAAACGCTTAACCAGAATGGCCTCGGGAAAAAATACACATAACGTTGTAATGGGGCGAGTTTCTACTTTCAGATGCAATAGGAATTTTTGGGTTAGGTCAATCCGTTCGCCAGATATGGGAGTTTGAAGCTAAGAAATGGTTGAGAAGACAATAAATTTTTCGCAATTCTGCTGCTCCAAACGCTTAACCAGAATGCCCTAGGGAAAAAATACACATACCGCTGTAGTCGGGCGAGTTTCAACTTTCAGATGCAATAGGAATTTTTGGGTTAGGTCAATCCGTTCGCGAGATATGGGAGTTTGAAGACAAGAAATGGTTGAGAAGGCAAAAAACTTTTCGCAATTCTGCTGCTCCAAACGCTTAACCAGAATGGCCAAGGAAAAAATACACATACCGTTGTAATCCGGCGAGTTTCTACTTTCAGATACAATAGGAATTTTTGGGTTAGGTCAATCCGTTCGCGAGATATGGGAGTTTGAAGCTAAGAAATGGTTGAGAAGGCAAAAAATTTTTCGCAATTCTGCCGCGCCAAACGCTTAACCAGAATGGCCTAGGGAAAAAATACACATACCGTTGTAATTGGGCGAGTTTCTACTTTCAGATGCAACAGGAATTTTTGGGTTAGGTCAATCCGTTCGCGAGGTATGGGAGTTTGAAGCCAAGAAATGGTTGAGGAGGCAAAAAATTTTTCGCACTTCTGCTGCTCCAAACGCTTAACCAGAATGGCCTAGGGAAAAAATACGCATACCGTTGTAATCGGGCGTGTTTCTACTTTCAGACGAAGCAGGAATTTTTGGGTTCTGTCAATCCGTTCGCGAGATATGGGACTTTGAAGCTAAGTAATGGTTGAGAAGACAACAAATTTTTCGCATTTCTGCTGCTCCAAACGCTTAACCAGAATGGCCTAGGGAAAAAATACGCATACCGTTGTAAGCGGGCGAGCTTCTACTTTCAGACGCAGCAGGAACTTTTGGGTTTGGTCTATCCGTTCGCGAGATATGGGACTTTGAAGCTAAGAAACGGTTGAGAAGGCAAAAAATTTTTCGCAATTCTGCTGCTCCAAACGCTTAACCAGAATGGCCTCGGGAAAAAATACACATAACGTTGTAATGGGGCGAGTTTCTACTTTCAGATGCAATAGGAATTTTTGGGTTAGGTCAATCCGTTCGCCAGATATGGGAGTTTGAAGCTAAGAAATGGTTGAGAAGACAATAAATTTTTCGCAATTCTGCTGCTCCAAACGCTTAACCAGAATGCCCTAGGGAAAAAATACACATACCGCTGTAGTCGGGCGAGTTTCAACTTTCAGATGCAACAGGAATTTTTGGGTTAGGTCAATCCGTTCGCGAGGTATGGGAGTTTGAAGCCAAGAAATGGTTGAGGAGGCAAAAAATTTTTCGCACTTCTGCTGCTCCAAACGCTTAACCAGAATGGCCTAGGGAAAAAATACGCATACCGTTGTAATCGGGCGTGTTTCTACTTTCAGACGAAGCAGGAATTTTTGGGTTCTGTCAATCCGTTCGCGAGATATGGGACTTTGAAGCTAAGTAATGGTTGAGAAGACAACAAATTTTTCGCATTTCTGCTGCTCCAAACGCTTAACCAGAATGGCCTAGGGAAAAAATACGCATACCGTTGTAATCGGGCGAGCTTCTACTTTCAGACGCAGCAGGAACTTTTGGGTTTGGTCAATCCGTTCGCGAGATATGGGACTTTGAAACTAAGAAATGGTTGAGAAGGCAAAAAATTTTTCGCAATTCTGCTGCTCCAAACGCTTAACCAGAATGGCCTCGGGAAAAAATACACATAACGTTGTAATGGGGCGAGTTTCTACTTTCAGATGCAATAGGAATTTTTGGGTTAGGTCAATCCGTTCGCGAGATATGGGAGTTTGAAGCTAAGAAATGGTTGAGAAGACAATAAATTTTTCGCACATCTGCTGCTCCAATCGCTTAACCAGAATGGCCTAAGGGAAAAATACACGTACCGTTGTAATCGGGCGAGTTTCTACTTTCAGATGCAATAGGAATTTTTGGGTTATGTCAATCCATTCGCGAGATATGAGAGTTTGAAGACAAGAAATGGTTGAGAAGGCAAAACATTTTTCGCAATTCTGCTGCTCCAAACGCTTAACCAGAATGGCCTAGGGAAAAAATACACATACCGTTGTAATCGGGCGAGTTTCTACTTGCAGATACAATAGGAATTTTTGGGTTAGGTCAGTCCGTTCGCGAGATATGGGAGTTTGAAACTATGAAATGGTTGAGAAGACAACAAATTTTTCGCAATTCTGCTGCTCCAAACGCTTAACCAGAATGGACTAGGGAAAAAATACGCATACCGTTGTAATCGGGCGAGCTTCTACTTTCAACGCAACAGGAATTTTTGGGTTAGGTCTATCCGTTCGCGAGATATGGGAGTTTGAAGCCAAGAAATGGTTGAGAAGGCATACAATTTTTCGCAATTCTGCTGATCCAAACGCTTAACCAGAATGCCCTAGGGAAAAAATACACATACCAATGTAGTCGGGCGAGTTTCAACTTTCAGATGCAATAGGAATTTCTGGGTTAGGTCAATCCGTTCGCGAGATATGGGAGTTTGAAGACAAGAAATGGTTGAGAAGGCAAAAAACTTTTCGCAATTCTGCTGCTCCAAACGCTTAACCAGAATGGCCTAGGGAAAAAATACACATACCGATGTAATCGGGCGAGTATCTACTTGCAGATACAATAGGAATTTTTGGGTTAGGTAAATCCGTTCGCGAGATATGGGAGTTTGAAGCTAAGAAATGGTGGAGAAGGCAAAAAATTTTTCGCAATTCTGCCGCGACAAACGCTTAACCAGAATGGCCTAGGGAAAAAATACACATACCGTTGTAATTGGGCGACTTTCTACTTTCAGACGCAGCAGGAACATCTGGGTTTGGTCAATCCGTTCGCGAGATATGGGAGTTTGAAACTAAGAAATGGTTGAGAAGACAACAAATTTTTCGCAATTCTGCTGCTCCAAACGCTTAACCAGAATAGCCTAGGGAAAAAATACACATACCGTTGTAATCGGGTGAGTTTCTACTTTCAGATGCCATAGGAATTTTTGGGTTAGGTCAATCCGTTCGCGAGATATGGGAGTTTGAAGCCAAGAAATGGTTAAGAAGGCAAGAAATTTTTCGCAATTCTGCTGCTCCAAACGCTTAACCAAAATGCCCTAGGGAAAAAATACGCATATCGTTGTAATCGGGCGAGTTCCTACTTTCAGACGCAGCAGGAACTTCTGGGTTTGGTCAATCCGTTCGCGAGATATGGGAGTTTGAAGACAAGAAATGGTTGAGAAGGCAAAAAACTTTTCGCAATTCTGCTGCTCCAAACGCTTAACCAGAATGGCCAAGGAAAAAATACACATACCGTTTTAATCGGGCGAGTTTCTACTTTCAGATACAATAGGAATTTTTGGGTTAGGTCAATCCGTTCGCGAGATATGGGAGTTTGAAGCTAAGAAATGGTTGAGAAGGCAAAAAATTTTTCGCAATTCTGCCGCGCCAAACGCTTAACCAGAATGGCCTAGGGAAAAAATACACATACCGTTGTAATTGGGCGAGTTTCTACTTTCAGATGCAACAGGAATTTTTGGGTTAGGTCAATCCGTTCGCGAGATATGGGAGTTTGAAGCCAAGAAATGGTTGAGGAGGCAAAAAATTTTTCGCACTTCTGCTGCTCCAAACGCTTAACCAGAATGGCCTAGGGAAAAAATACGCATACCGTTGTAATCGGGCGTGTTTCTACTTTCAGACGAAGCAGGAATTTTTGGGTTCGGTCAATCCGTTCGCGAGATATGGGACTTTGAAGCTAAGTAATGGTTGAGAAGACAACAAATTTTTCGCACTTCTGCTGCTCCAAACGCTTAACCAGAATGGCCTAGGGAAAAAATACGTATACCTTTGTAATCGGGCGAGCTTCTACTTTCAGACGCAGCAGGAATTTTTGGGTTTGGTCTATCCGTTCGCGAGATATGGGACTTTGAAGCTAAGAAACGGTTGAGAAGGCAAAAAATTTTTCGCAATTCTGCTGCTCCAAGCGCTTAACCAGAATGCCCTAGGGAAAAAATACGCATACCGTTGTAATCGGGCGTGTTTCTACTTCAAGACGCAGGAGGAATTTTTGGGTTCGGTCAATCCGTTCGCGAGATATGGGACTTTGAACCTAAGAAATGGTTGAGAAGACAACAAATTTTTCGCACTTCTGCTGCTCCAAACGCTTAACCAGAATGGCCTAGGGAAAAAATACGTATACCTTTGTAATCGGGCGAGCTTCTACTTTCAGACGCAGCAGGAATTTTTGGGTTAGGTCAATCCGTTCGCGAGATATGGGAGTTTGAATCCAAGAAATGGTTGAGAAGGCAAAAAATTTTTCGCAATTCTGCTGCTCCAAGCGCTTAACCAGAATGCCCTAGGGAAAAAATACGCATATCGTTGTAATCGGGCGAGTTCCTACTTTCAGACGCAGCAGGAACTTCTGGGTTTGGTCAATCCGTTCGCGAGATATGGGAGTTTGAAGCTAAGAAATGGTTGAGAAGACAACAAATTCTTCGCACTTCTGCTGCTCCAAACGCTTAACCAGAATGGCCTAGGGAAAAAATACACATAGCGTTGTAATCGGGCGAGTTTCTACTTTCAGACGCAACAGGAATTTTTGGGTTAGATCAATCCGTTTGCGAGATATGGGAGTTTGAAGCCAAGAAATGGTTGAGAAGGCAAAAAATTTTTCGCAATTCTGCTGCTCCAAACGCTTAACCAGAATGGCCTAGGGAAAAAATACGCATACCGTTGTAATCGGGCGTGTTTCTACTTCAAGACGCAGGAGGAATTTTTGGGTTCGGTCAATCCGTTCGCGAGATATGGGACTTTGAAGCTAAGAAATGGTTGAGAAGACAACAAATTTTTCGCACTTCTGCTGCTCCAAACGCTTAACCAGAATGGCCTAGGGAAAAAATACGTATACCGTTGTAATCGGGCGAGCTTCTACTTTCAGACGCAGCAGGAATTTTTGGGTTTGGTCTATCCGTTCGCGAGATATGGGACTTTGAAGCTAAGAAATGGTTGAGAAGGCAAAAAATTTTTCGCATTTCTGCTGCTCCAAACGCTTAACCAGAATGGCCTCGGGAAAAAATACACATAACGTTGTAATGGGGCAAGTTTCTACTTTCAGATGCAATAGGAATTTTTGGGTTATGTCAATCCGTTCGCGAGATATGGGAGTTTGAAGCTAAGAAATGGTTGAGAAGACAATAAATTTTTCGCACATCTGCTGCTCCAATCGCTTAACCAGAATGGCCCAAGGGAAAAATACACGTACCGTTGTAATCGGGCGAGTTTCTACTTTCAGATGCAATAGGAATATTTGGGTTATGTCAATCCATTCGCGAGATATGAGAGTTTGAAGACTAGAAATGGTTGAGAAGGCAAAACATTTTTCGCAATTCTGCTGCTCCAAACGCTTAACCAGAATGGCCTAGGGAAAAAATACACATACCGCTGTAGTCGGGCGAGTTTCAACTTTCAGATGCAATAGGAATTTTTGGGTTAGGTCAATCCGTTCGCGAGATATGGGAGTTTGAAGACAAGAAATGGTTGAGAAGGCAAAAAACTTTTCGCAATTCTGCTGCTCCAAACGCTTAACCAGAATGGCCAAGGAAAAAATACACATACCGTTGTAATCGGGCGAGTTTCTACTTTCAGATACAATAGGAATTTTTGGGTTAGGTCAATCCGTTCGCGAGATATGGGAGTTTGAAGCTAAGAAATGGTTGAGAAGGCAAAAAATTTTTCGCAATTCTGCCGCGCCAAACGCTTAACCAGAATGGCCTAGGGAAAAAATACGCATACCGTTGTAATCGGGCGAGTTTCTACTTTCAGACGCAGCAGGAACTTCTGGGTTTGGTCAATCCGTTCGCGAGATATGGGACTTTGAAGCTAAGTAATGGTTGAGAAGACAACAAATTTTTCGCATTTCTGCTGCTCCAAACGCTTAACCAGAATGGCCTAGGGAAAAAATACGCATACCGTTGTAATCGGGCGAGTTTCTACTTTCAGACGCAACAGGAATTTTTGGGTTAGGTCAATCCGTTCGCGAGATATGGGAGTTTGAAGCTATGAAATGGTTGAGAAGACAACAAATTTTTCACACTTCTGCTGCTCCAAACGCTTAACCAGAATGGCCCCGAGAAAAAATACACATACCGTTGTAATGGGGCGAGTTCCTACTTTCAGATGCAACAGGAACTTCTGGGTTTGGTCAATCCGTTCGCGAGATATGGGAGTTTGAAGCTAAGAAATGGTTGAGAAGACAACAAATTCTTCGCACTTCTGCTGCTCCAAACGCTTAACCAGAATGGCCTAGGGAAAAAATACACATAGCGTTGTAATCGGGCGAGTTTCTACTTTCAGACGCAACAGGAATTTTTGGGTTAGGTCAATCCGTTCGCGAGATATGGGAGTTTGAAGCCAAGAAATGGTTGAGAAGGCAAAAAATTTTTCGCAATTCTGCTGCTCCAAACGCTTAACCAGAATGGCCTAGGGAAAAAATACGCATACCGTTGTAATCGGGCGTGTTTCTACTTTAAGACGCAGCAGGAATTTTTGGGTTCGGTCAATCCGTTCGCGAGATATGGGACTTTGAAGCTAAGAAATGGTTGAGAAGACAACAAATTTTTCGCACTTCTGCTGCTCCAAACGCTTAACCAGAATGGCCTAGGGAAAAAATACGTATACCTTTGTAATCGGGCGAGCTTCTACTTTCAGACGCAGCAGGAATTTTTGGGTTTGGTCTATCCGTTCGCGAGATATGGGACTTTGAAGCTAAGAAACGGTTGAGAAGGCAAAAAATTTTTCGCAATTCTGCTGCTCCAAACGCTTAACCAGAATGGCCTCGGGAAAAAATACACATAACGTTGTAATGGGGCGAGTTTCTACTTTCAGATGCAATAGGAATTTTTGGGTTAGGTCAATCCGTTCGCCAGATATGGGAGTTTGAAGCTAAGAAATGGTTGAGAAGACAATAAATTTTTCGCAATTCTGCTGCTCCAAACGCTTAACCAGAATGCCCTAGGGAAAAAATACACATACCGCTGTAGTCGGGCGAGTTTCAACTTTCAGATGCAATAGGAATTTTTGGGTTAGGTCAATCCGTTCGCGAGATATGGGAGTTTGAAGACAAGAAATGGTTGAGAAGGCAAAAAACTTTTCGCAATTCTGCTGCTCCAAACGCTTAACCAGAATGGCCAAGGAAAAAATACACATACCGTTGTAATCCGGCGAGTTTCTACTTTCAGATACAATAGGAATTTTTGGGTTAGGTCAATCCGTTCGCGAGATATGGGAGTTTGAAGCTAAGAAATGGTTGAGAAGGCAAAAAATTTTTCGCAATTCTGCCGCGCCAAACGCTTAACCAGAATGGCCTAGGGAAAAAATACACATACCGTTGTAATTGGGCGAGTTTCTACTTTCAGATGCAACAGGAATTTTTGGGTTAGGTCAATCCGTTCGCGAGGTATGGGAGTTTGAAGCCAAGAAATGGTTGAGGAGGCAAAAAATTTTTCGCACTTCTGCTGCTCCAAACGCTTAACCAGAATGGCCTAGGGAAAAAATACGCATACCGTTGTAATCGGGCGTGTTTCTACTTTCAGACGAAGCAGGAATTTTTGGGTTCTGTCAATCCGTTCGCGAGATATGGGACTTTGAAGCTAAGTAATGGTTGAGAAGACAACAAATTTTTCGCATTTCTGCTGCTCCAAACGCTTAACCAGAATGGCCTAGGGAAAAAATACGCATACCGTTGTAATCGGGCGAGCTTCTACTTTCAGACGCAGCAGGAACTTTTGGGTTTGGTCTATCCGTTCGCGAGATATGGGACTTTGAAGCTAAGAAACGGTTGAGAAGGCAAAAAATTTTTCGCAATTCTGCTGCTCCAAACGCTTAACCAGAATGGCCTCGGGAAAAAATACACATAACGTTGTAATGGGGCGAGTTTCTACTTTCAGATGCAATAGGAATTTTTGGGTTAGGTCAATCCGTTCGCCAGATATGGGAGTTTGAAGCTAAGAAATGGTTGAGAAGACAATAAATTTTTCGCAATTCTGCTGCTCCAAACGCTTAACCAGAATGCCCTAGGGAAAAAATACACATACCGCTGTAGTCGGGCGAGTTTCAACTTTCAGATGCAATAGGAATTTTTGGGTTAGGTCAATCCGTTCGCGAGATATGGGAGTTTGAAGACAAGAAATGGTTGAGAAGGCAAAAAACTTTTCGCAATTCTGCTGCTCCAAACGCTTAACCAGAATGGCCAAGGAAAAAATACACATACCGTTGTAATCCGGCGAGTTTCTACTTTCAGATACAATAGGAATTTTTGGGTTAGGTCAATCCGTTCGCGAGATATGGGAGTTTGAAGCTAAGAAATGGTTGAGAAGGCAAAAAATTTTTCGCAATTCTGCCGCGCCAAACGCTTAACCAGAATGGCCTAGGGAAAAAATACACATACCGTTGTAATTGGGCGAGTTTCTACTTTCAGATGCAACAGGAATTTTTGGGTTAGGTCAATCCGTTCGCGAGGTATGGGAGTTTGAAGCCAAGAAATGGTTGAGGAGGCAAAAAATTTTTCGCACTTCTGCTGCTCCAAACGCTTAACCAGAATGGCCTAGGGAAAAAATACGCATACCGTTGTAATCGGGCGTGTTTCTACTTTCAGACGAAGCAGGAATTTTTGGGTTCTGTCAATCCGTTCGCGAGATATGGGACTTTGAAGCTAAGTAATGGTTGAGAAGACAACAAATTTTTCGCATTTCTGCTGCTCCAAACGCTTAACCAGAATGGCCTAGGGAAAAAATACGCATACCGTTGTAAGCGGGCGAGCTTCTACTTTCAGACGCAGCAGGAACTTTTGGGTTTGGTCTATCCGTTCGCGAGATATGGGACTTTGAAGCTAAGAAACGGTTGAGAAGGCAAAAAATTTTTCGCAATTCTGCTGCTCCAAACGCTTAACCAGAATGGCCTCGGGAAAAAATACACATAACGTTGTAATGGGGCGAGTTTCTACTTTCAGATGCAATAGGAATTTTTGGGTTAGGTCAATCCGTTCGCCAGATATGGGAGTTTGAAGCTAAGAAATGGTTGAGAAGACAATAAATTTTTCGCAATTCTGCTGCTCCAAACGCTTAACCAGAATGCCCTAGGGAAAAAATACACATACCGCTGTAGTCGGGCGAGTTTCAACTTTCAGATGCAACAGGAATTTTTGGGTTAGGTCAATCCGTTCGCGAGGTATGGGAGTTTGAAGCCAAGAAATGGTTGAGGAGGCAAAAAATTTTTCGCACTTCTGCTGCTCCAAACGCTTAACCAGAATGGCCTAGGGAAAAAATACACATACCGATGTAATCGGGCGAGTATCTACTTGCAGATACAATAGGAATTTTTGGGTTAGGTAAATCCGTTCGCGAGATATGGGAGTTTGAAGCTAAGAAATGGTGGAGAAGGCAAAAAATTTTTCGCAATTCTGCCGCGACAAACGCTTAACCAGAATGGCCTAGGGAAAAAATACACATACCGTTGTAATTGGGCGACTTTCTACTTTCAGACGCAGCAGGAACATCTGGGTTTGGTCAATCCGTTCGCGAGATATGGGAGTTTGAAACTAAGAAATGGTTGAGAAGACAACAAATTTTTCGCAATTCTGCTGCTCCAAACGCTTAACCAGAATAGCCTAGGGAAAAAATACACATACCGTTGTAATCGGGTGAGTTTCTACTTTCAGATGCCATAGGAATTTTTGGGTTAGGTCAATCCGTTCGCGAGATATGGGAGTTTGAAGCCAAGAAATGGTTAAGAAGGCAAGAAATTTTTCGCAATTCTGCTGCTCCAAACGCTTAACCAAAATGCCCTAGGGAAAAAATACGCATATCGTTGTAATCGGGCGAGTTCCTACTTTCAGACGCAGCAGGAACTTCTGGGTTTGGTCAATCCGTTCGCGAGATATGGGAGTTTGAAGACAAGAAATGGTTGAGAAGGCAAAAAACTTTTCGCAATTCTGCTGCTCCAAACGCTTAACCAGAATGGCCAAGGAAAAAATACACATACCGTTTTAATCGGGCGAGTTTCTACTTTCAGATACAATAGGAATTTTTGGGTTAGGTCAATCCGTTCGCGAGATATGGGAGTTTGAAGCTAAGAAATGGTTGAGAAGGCAAAAAATTTTTCGCAATTCTGCCGCGCCAAACGCTTAACCAGAATGGCCTAGGGAAAAGATACACATACCGTTGTAATTGGGCGAGTTTCTACTTTCAGATGCAACAGGAATTTTTGGGTTAGGTCAATCCGTTCGCGAGATATGGGAGTTTGAAGCCAAGAAATGGTTGAGGAGGCAAAAAATTTTTCGCACTTCTGCTGCTCCAAACGCTTAACCAGAATGGCCTAGGGAAAAAATACGCATACCGTTGTAATCGGGCGTGTTTCTACTTTCAGACGAAGCAGGAATTTTTGGGTTCGGTCAATCCGTTCGCGAGATATGGGACTTTGAAGCTAAGTAATGGTTGAGAAGACAACAAATTTTTCGCATTTCTGCTGCTCCAAACGCTTAACCAGAATGGCCTAGGGAAAAAATACGCATACCGTTGTAATCGGGCGAGCTTCTACTTTCAGACGCAGCAGGAATTTTTGGGTTTGGTCAAGCCGTTCGCGAGATATGGGACTTTGAAACTAAGAAATGGTTGAGAAGGCAAAAAATTTTTCGCAATTCTGCTGCTCCAAACGCTTAACCAGAATGGCCTCGGGAAAAATTCACATAACGTTGTAATGGGGCGAGTTTCTACTTTCAGATGCAATAGGAATTTTTGGGTTAGGTCAATCCGTTCGCGAGATATGGGAGTTTGAAGCTAAGAAATGGTTGAGAGGACAATAAATTTTTCGCACATCTGCTGCTCCAATCGCTTAACCAGAATGGCCTAAGGGAAAAATACACGTACCGTTGTAATCGGGCGAGTTTCTACTTTCAGATGCAATAGGAATTTTTGGGTTATGTCAATCCATTCGCGAGATATGAGAGTTTGAAGACAAGAAATGGTTGAGAAGGCAAAACATTTTTCGCAATTCTGCTGCTCCAAACGCTTAACCAGAATGGCCTAGGGAAAAAATACACATACCGTTGTAATCGGGCGAGTTTCTACTTGCAGATACAATAGGAATTTTTGGGTTAGGTCAATCCGTTCGCGAGATATGGGAGTTTGAAACTAAGAAATGGTTGAGAAGACAACAAATTTTTCGCAATTCTGCTGCTCCAAACGCTTAACCAGAATGGACTAGGGAAAAAATACGCATACCGTTGTAATCGGGCGAGCTTCTACTTTCAACGCAACAGGAATTTTTGGGTTAGGTCTATCCGTTCGCGAGATATGGGAGTTTGAAGCCAAGAAATGGTTGAGAAGGCATACAATTTTTCGCAATTCTGCTGATCCAAACGCTTAACCAGAATGCCCTAGGGAAAAAATACACATACCAATGTAGTCGGGCGAGTTTCAACTTTCAGATGCAACAGGAATTTCTGGGTTAGGTCAATCCGTTCGCGAGATATGGGAGTTTGAAGACAAGAAATGGTTGAGAAGGCAAGAAACTTTTCGCAATTCTGCTGCTCCAAACGCTTAACCAGAATGGCCTAGGGAAAAAATACACATACCGATGTAATCGGGCGAGTTTCTACTTGCAGATACAATACGAATTTTTGGGTTAGGTCAATCCGTTCGCGAGATATGGGAGTTTGAAGCTAAGAAATGGTGGAGAAGGCAAAAAATTTTTCGCAATTCTGCCGCGACAAACGCTTAACCAGAATGGCCTAGGGAAAAAATACACATACCGTTGTAATCGGGCGACTTTCTACTTTCAGACACAGCAGGAACATCTGGGTTTGGTCAATCCGTTCGCGAGATATGGGAGTTTGAAACTAAGAAATGGTTGAGAAGACAACAAATTTTTCGCAATTCTGCTGCTCCAAACGCTTAACCAGAATGGCCTAGGGAAAAAATACACATACCGTTGTAATCGGGTGAGTTTCTACTTTCAGATGCCATAGGAATTTTTGGGTTAGGTCAATCCGTTCGCGAGATATGTGAGTTTGAAGCCAAGAAATGGTTAAGAAGGCAGGAAATTTTTCGCAATTCTGCTGCTCCAAACGCTTAACCAAAATGCCCTAGGGAAAAAATACGCATACCGTTGTAATCGGGCGAGTTCCTACTTTCAGACGCAGCAGGAACTTCTGGGTTTGGTCAATCCGTTCGCGAGATATGGGAGTTTGAAGACAAGAAATGGTTGAGAAGGCAAAAAACTTTTCGCAATTCTGCTGCTCCAAACGCTTAACCAGAATGGCCAAGGAAAAAATACACATACCGTTGTAATCGGGCGAGTTTCTACTTTCAGATACAATAGGAATTTTTGGGTTAGGTCAATCCGTTCGCGAGATATGGGAGTTTGAAGCTAAGAAATGGTTGAGAAGGCAAAAAATTTTTCGCAATTCTGCCGCGCCAAACGCTTAACCAGAATGGCCTAGGGAATAAATACACATACCGTTGTAATTGGGCGAGTTTCTACTTTCAGATGCAACAGGAATTTTTGGGTTAGGTCAATCCGTTCGCGAGATATGGGAGTTTGAAGCCAAGAAATGGTTGAGGAGGCAAAAAATTTTTCGCACTTCTGCTGCTCCAAACGCTTAACCAGAATGGCCTAGGGAAAAAATACGCATACCGTTGTAATCGGGCGTGTTTCTACTTTCAGACGAAGCAGGAATTTTTGGGTTCGGTCAATCCGTTCGCGAGATATGGGACTTTGAAGCTAAGTAATGGTTGAGAAGACAACAAATTTTTCGCATTTCTGCTGCTCCAAACGCTTAACCAGAATGGCCTAGGGAAAAAATACGCATACCGTTGTAATCGGGCGAGCTTCTACTTTCAGACGCAGCAGGAATTTTTGGGTTTGGTCAATCCGTTCGCGAGATATGGGACTTTGAAACTAAGAAATGGTTGAGAAGGCAAAAAATTTTTCGCAATTCTGCTGCTCCAAACGCTTAACCAGAATGGCCTCGGGAAAAAATACACATAACGTTGTAATGGGGCGAGTTTCTACTTTCAGATGCAATAGGAATTTTTGGGTTAGGTCAATCCGTTCGCGAGATATGGGAGTTTGAAGCTAAGAAATGGTTGAGAAGACAATAAATTTTTCGCACATCTGCTGCTCCAATCGCTTAACCAGAATGGCCTAAGGGAAAAATACACGTACCGTTGTAATCGGGCGAGTCTCTACTTTCAGATGCAATAGGAATTTTTGGGTTATGTCAATCCATTCGCGAGATATGAGAGTTTGAAGACAAGAAATGGTTGAGAAGGCAAAACATTTTTCGCAATTCTGCTGCTCCAAACGCTTAACCAGAATGGCCTAGGGAAAAAATACACATACCGTTGTAATCGGGCGAGTTTCTACTTGCAGATACAATAGGAATTTTTGGGTTAGGTCAATCCGTTCGCGAGATATGGGAGTTTGAAACTAAGAAATGGTTGAGAAGACAACAAATTTTTCGCAATTCTGCTGCTCCAAACGCTTAACCAGAATGGACTAGGGAAAAAATACGCATACCGTTGTAATCGGGCGAGCTTCTACTTTCAACGCAACAGGAATTTTTGGGTTAGGTCTATCCGTTCGCGAGATATGGGAGTTTGAAGCCAAGAAATGGTTGAGAAGGCAAAAAATTTTTCGCAATTCTGCTGATCCAAACGCTTAACCAGAATGCCCTAGGGAAAAAATACACATACCAATGTAGTCGGGCGAGTTTCAACTTTCAGATGCAATAGGAATTTCTGGGTTAGGTCAATCCGTTCGCGAGATATGGGAGTTTGAAGACAAGAAATGGTTGAGAAGGCAAAAAACTTTTCGCAATTCTGCTGCTCCAAACGCTTAACCAGAATGGCCTAGGGAAAAAATACACATACCGATGTAATCGGGCGAGTTTCTACTTGCAGATACAATAGGAATTTTTGGGTTAGGTCAAACCGTTCGCGAGATATGGGAGTTTGAAGCTAAGAAATGGTGGAGAAGGCAAAAAATTTTTCGCAATTCTGCCGCGACAAACGCTTATCCAGAATGGCCTAGGGAAAAAATACACATACCGTTGTAATCGGGCGACTTTCTACTTTCAGACGCAGCAGGAACTTCTGGGTTTGGTCAATCCGTTCGCGAGATATGGGAGTTTGAAACTAAGAAATGGTTGAGAAGACAACAAATTTTTCGCAATTCTGCTGCTCCAAACGCTTAACCAGAATGGCCTAGGGAAAAAATACACATACCGTTGTAATCGGGTGAGTTTCTACTTTCAGATGCCATAGGAATTTTTGGGTTAGGTCAATCCGTTCGCGAGATATGGGAGTTTGAAGCCAAGAAATGGTTAAGAAGGCAAGAAATTTTTCGCAATTCTGCTGCTCCAAACGCTTAACCAAAATGCCCTAGGGAAAAAATACGCATATCGTTGTAATCGGGCGAGTTCCTACTTTCAGACGCAGCAGGAACTTCTGGGTTTGGTCAATCCGTTCGCGAGATATGGGAGTTTGAAGCTAAGAAATGGTTGAGAAGACAACAAATTCTTCGCACTTCTGCTGCTCCAAACGCTTAACCAGAATGGCCTAG
This sequence comes from Ptiloglossa arizonensis, assembly GCF_051014685.1. Lineage (NCBI taxonomy): Eukaryota > Metazoa > Arthropoda > Insecta > Hymenoptera > Colletidae > Ptiloglossa > Ptiloglossa arizonensis. Next base: position 323,929 of record NW_027478785.1, on the reverse strand, counting down.
GGAAAAAATACACATAGCGTTGTAATCGGGCGAGTTTCTACTTTCAGAAGCAACAGAAATTTTTGGGTTAGGTCAATCCGTTCGCGAGATATGGGAGTTTGAAGCCAAGAAATGGTTGAGAAGGCAAAAAATTTTTCGCAATTCTGCTGCTCCAAGCGCTTAACCAGAATGCCCTAGGGAAAAAATACGCATATCGTTGTAATCGGGCGAGTTCCTACTTTCAGACGCAGCAGGAACTTCTGGGTTTGGTCAATCCGTTCGCGAGATATGGGAGTTTGAAGCCAAGAAATGGTTGAGAAGGCAAAAAATTTTTCGCACTTCTGCTGCTCCAAACACTTAACCAGAATGGCCTAGGGAAAAAATACGCATACCGTTGTAATCGGGCGTGTTTCTACTTTCAGAGGCAGCAGGAACTTTTGGGTTCGGTCAATCCGATCGCGAGATATGGGACTTTGAAGCTAAGAAATGGTTGAGAAGACAACAAATTTTTCGCACTTCTGCTGCTCCAAACGCTTAACCAGAATGGCCTAGGGAAAAAATACGCATACCGTTGTAATCGGGCGAGCTTCTACTTTCAGACGCAGCAGGAATTTTTGGGTTTGGTCAATCCGTTCGCGAGATATGGGACTTTGAAACTAAGAAATGGTTGAGAAGGCAAAAAATTTTTCGCAATTCTGCTGCTCCAAACGCTTAACCAGAATGGCCTCGGGAAAAAATACACATACCGTTGTAATGGGGCGAGTTTCTACTATCAGATGCAACAGGAATTTTTGGGTTAGGTCAATCCGTTCGCGAGATATGGGAGTTTGAAGCCAAGAAATGGTTGAGAAGGCAAAAAATTTTTCGCACTTCTGCTGCTCCAAACACTTAACCAGAATGGCCTAGGGAAAAAATACGCATACCGTTGTAATCGGGCGTGTTTCTACTTTCAGAGGCAGCAGGAATTTTTGGGTTCGGTCAATCCGTTCGCGAGATATGGGACATTGAAGCTAAGAAATGGTTGAGAAGACAACAAATTTTTCGCACATCTGCTGCTCCAATCGCTTAACCAGAATGGCCTAAGGGAAAAATACACGTACCGTTGTAATCGGGCGAGTTTCTACTTTCAGATGCAATAGGAATTTTTGGGTTATGTCAATCCATTCGCGAGATATGAGAGTTTGAAGACAAGAAATGGTTGAGAAGGCAAAACATTTTTCGCAATTCTGCTGCTCCAAACGCTTAACCAGAATGGCCTAGGGAAAAAATACGCATATCGTTATAATCAGGCGAGTTTCTACTTTCAGACGCAGCAGGAATTTTTGGGTTTGGTCGATCCGTTCGCGAGATATGGGAGTTTGAAGCTAAGAAATGGTTGAGAAGGCAAAAAATTTTTCGCAATTCTGCTGCTCCAAACGCTTAACCAGAATGGCCTAAGGAAAAAATACACATACCGTTGTAATCGGGCGAGTTTCTACTTTCAGATGCAACAGGAATTTTTGGGTGACGTCAATCCGTTCGCGAGATTTGGGAGTTTGAAGCTAAGAAATGGTTGAGAAGACAACAAATTTTTCACAATTCTGCTGCTCCAAACGCTTAACCAGAGTGGCCTAGGGAAAAAATACACATACCGTTGTAATCGGGCGAGTTTCTACTTTCAGATGCAATAGGAATTTTTGGGTTAGGTCAATCCGTTCGCGAGATATGGGAGTTTGAAGACAAGAAATGGTTGAGAAGGCAAAAAATTTTTCGCAATTCTGCTGCTCCGAACGCTTAACCAGAATGGCCTAGGGAAAAAATACACATACCGTTGTAATCGGGCGAGCTTCTACTTTCAGACGCAGCAGGAATTTTTGGGTTTGGTCAATCCGTTCGCGAGATATGGGACTTTGAAACTAAGAAATGGTTGAGAAGGCAAAAAATTTTTCGCAATTCTGCTGCTCCAAACGCTTAACCAGAATGGCCTCGGGAAAAAATACACATACCGTTGTAATGGGGCGAGTTTCTACTATCAGATGCAACAGGAATTTTTGGGTTAGGTCAATCCGTTCGCGAGATATGGGAGTTTGAAGCCAAGAAATGGTTGAAAAGGCAAAAAATTTTTCGCACTTCTGCTGCTCCAAACACTTAACCAGAATGGCCTAGGGAAAAAATACGCATACCGTTGTAATCGGGCGTGTTTCTACTTTCAGAGGCAGCAGGAATTTTTGGGTTCGGTCAATCCGTTCGCGAGATATGGGACATTGAAGCTAAGAAATGGTTGAGAAGACAACAAATTTTTCGCACATCTGCTGCTCCAATCGCTTAACCAGAATGGCCTAAGGGAAAAATACACGTACCGTTGTAATCGGGCGAGTTTCTACTTTCAGATGCAATAGGAATTTTTGGGTTATGTCAATCCATTCGCGAGATATGAGAGTTTGAAGACAAGAAATGGTTGAGAAGGCAAAACATTTTTCGCAATTCTGCTGCTCCAAACGCTTAACCAGAATGGCCTAGGGAAAAAATACGCATATCGTTATAATCAGGCGAGTTTCTACGTTCAGACGCAGCAGGAATTTTTGGGTTTGGTCGATCCGTTCGCGAGATATAGGAGTTTGAAACTAAGAAATGGTTGAGAAGACAACAAATTTTTGGCACTTCTGCTGCTCCAAACGCTTAACCAGAATGGCCTAGGGAAAAAATACAAATACCGTTGTAATCGGCGAGTTTCTAATTTCAGATGCAATAGGAATTTTTGGGTTAGGTCAATCCGTTCGCGAGATATGGGTGTTTGAAGACAAGAAATGGTTGAGAAGGCAAAAAATTTTTCGCAATTCTGCTGCTCCGAACGCTTAACCAGAATGGCCTAGGGAAAAAATACACATAGCGTTGTAATCGTGCGAGTTTCTACTTTCAGACGCAACAGGAATTTTTGGGTTAGGTCAATCCGTTCGCGAGATATGGGAGTTTGAAGCCAAGAAATGGTTGAGAAAGCAAAAAATTTTTCGCAATTCTGCTGCTCCAAACGCTTAACCAGAATGGCCTAGGGAAAAAATACACATACCGTTGTAATCTGGTGAGTTTCTACTTTCAGATGCCATAGGAATTTTTGGGTTAGGTCAATCCGTTCGCGAGATATGGGAGTTTGAAGCCAAGAAATGGTTGAGAAGGCAAGAAATTTGTCGCAATTCTGCTGCTCCGAACGCTTAACCAGAATGGCCTAGGGAAAAAATACACATACCGTTGTAATCGGGCGAGTTTCTACTTTCAGACGCAGCAGGAAAATCTGGGTTTGGTCAATCCGTTCGCGAGATATAGGAGTCTGAAGCTAAGAAATGGTTGACAAGACAACAAATTTTTCGCACTTCTGCTGCTCCAAACGCTTAACCAGAATGGCCTAGGGAAAAAATACAAATACCGTTGTAATCGGGCGAGTTTCTACTTTCAGATGCAATAGGAATTTTTGGGTTAGGTCAATCCGTGCGCTAGATATGGGAGCTTGAATCCAAGAAATGGTTGAGAAGGCAAAAAATTTTTCGCAATTCTGCTGCTCCAAACGCTTAACCAGAATGGCCTAGGGAAAAAATACACATACCGTTGTAATCTGGTGAGTTTCTACTTTCAGATGCCATAGGAATTTTTGGGTTAGGTCAATCCGTTCGCGAGATATGGGAGTTTGAAGCCAAGAAATGGTTGAGAAGGCAAGAAATTTGTCGCAATTCTGCTGCTCCAAACGCTTAACCAGAATGGCCTAGGGAAAAAATACACATACCGTTGTGATCGGGCGAGTTTCTACTTTCAGATGCAATAGGAATTTTTGGGTCAGGTCAATCCGTTCACGAGATAGCGGACTTTGAAGCCAAGAAATGGTTGAGAAGACAACAAATTTTTCGCACTTCTGCTGCTCCAAACGCTTAACCAGAATGGCCTAGGGAAAAAATACGCATACCGTTGTAATCGGGCGAGCTTCTACTTTCAGACGCAGCAGGAATTTTTGGGTTTGGTCAATCCGTTCGCGAGATATGGGACTTTGAAACTAAGAAATGGTTGAGAAGGCAAAAAATTTTTCGCAATTCTGCTGCTCCAAACGCTTAACCAGAATGGCCTCGGGAAAAAATACACATACCGTTGTAATGGGGCGAGTTTCTACTATCAGATGCAACAGGAATTTTTGGGTTAGGTCAATCCGTTCGCGAGATATGGGAGTTTGAAGCCAAGAAATGGTTGAGAAGGCAAAAAATTTTTCGCACTTCTGCTGCTCCAAACACTTAACCAGAATGGCCTAGGGAAAAAATACGCATACCGTTGTAATCGGGCGTGTTTCTACTTTCAGAGGCAGCAGGAATTTTTGGGTTCGGTCAATCCGTTCGCGAGATATGGGACATTGAAGCTAAGAAATGGTTGAGAAGACAACAAATTTTTCGCACATCTGCTGCTCCAATCGCTTAACCAGAATGGCCTAAGGGAAAAATACACGTACCGTTGTAATCGGGCGAGTTTCTACTTTCAGATGCAATAGGAATTTTTGGGTTATGTCAATCCATTCGCGAGATATGAGAGTTTGAAGACAAGAAATGGTTGAGAAGGCAAAACATTTTTCGCAATTCTGCTGCTCCAAACGCTTAACCAGAATGGCCTAGGGAAAAAATACGCATATCGTTATAATCAGGCGAGTTTCTACTTTCAGACGCAGCAGGAATTTTTGGGTTTGGTCGATCCGTTCGCGAGATATGGGAGTTTGAAGCTAAGAAATGGTTGAGAAGGCAAAAAATTTTTCGCAATTCTGCTGCTCCAAACGCTTAACCAGAATGGCCTAAGGAAAAAATACACATACCGTTGTAATCGGGCGAGTTTCTACTTTCAGATGCAACAGGAATTTTTGGGTGACGTCAATCCGTTCGCGAGATTTGGGAGTTTGAAGCTAAGAAATGGTTGAGAAGACAACAAATTTTTCACAATTCTGCTGCTCCAAACGCTTAACCAGAGTGGCCTAGGGAAAAAATACACATACCGTTGTAATCGGGCGAGTTTCTACTTTCAGATGCAATAGGAATTTTTGGGTTAGGTCAATCCGTTCGCGAGATATGGGAGTTTGAAGACAAGAAATGGTTGAGAAGGCAAAAAATTTTTCGCAATTCTGCTGCTCCGAACGCTTAACCAGAATGGCCTAGGGAAAAAATACACATACCGTTGTAATCGGGCGAGCTTCTACTTTCAGACGCAGCAGGAATTTTTGGGTTTGGTCAATCCGTTCGCGAGATATGGGACTTTGAAACTAAGAAATGGTTGAGAAGGCAAAAAATTTTTCGCAATTCTGCTGCTCCAAACGCTTAACCAGAATGGCCTCGGGAAAAAATACACATACCGTTGTAATGGGGCGAGTTTCTACTATCAGATGCAACAGGAATTTTTGGGTTAGGTCAATCCGTTCGCGAGATATGGGAGTTTGAAGCCAAGAAATGGTTGAAAAGGCAAAAAATTTTTCGCACTTCTGCTGCTCCAAACACTTAACCAGAATGGCCTAGGGAAAAAATACGCATACCGTTGTAATCGGGCGTGTTTCTACTTTCAGAGGCAGCAGGAATTTTTGGGTTCGGTCAATCCGTTCGCGAGATATGGGACATTGAAGCTAAGAAATGGTTGAGAAGACAACAAATTTTTCGCACATCTGCTGCTCCAATCGCTTAACCAGAATGGCCTAAGGGAAAAATACACGTACCGTTGTAATCGGGCGAGTTTCTACTTTCAGATGCAATAGGAATTTTTGGGTTATGTCAATCCATTCGCGAGATATGAGAGTTTGAAGACAAGAAATGGTTGAGAAGGCAAAACATTTTTCGCAATTCTGCTGCTCCAAACGCTTAACCAGAATGGCCTAGGGAAAAAATACGCATATCGTTATAATCAGGCGAGTTTCTACGTTCAGACGCAGCAGGAATTTTTGGGTTTGGTCGATCCGTTCGCGAGATATAGGAGTTTGAAACTAAGAAATGGTTGAGAAGACAACAAATTTTTGGCACTTCTGCTGCTCCAAACGCTTAACCAGAATGGCCTAGGGAAAAAATACAAATACCGTTGTAATCGGCGAGTTTCTAATTTCAGATGCAATAGGAATTTTTGGGTTAGGTCAATCCGTTCGCGAGATATGGGTGTTTGAAGACAAGAAATGGTTGAGAAGGCAAAAAATTTTTCGCAATTCTGCTGCTCCGAACGCTTAACCAGAATGGCCTAGGGAAAAAATACACATAGCGTTGTAATCGTGCGAGTTTCTACTTTCAGACGCAACAGGAATTTTTGGGTTAGGTCAATCCGTTCGCGAGATATGGGAGTTTGAAGCCAAGAAATGGTTGAGAAAGCAAAAAATTTTTCGCAATTCTGCTGCTCCAAACGCTTAACCAGAATGGCCTAGGGAAAAAATACACATACCGTTGTAATCTGGTGAGTTTCTACTTTCAGATGCCATAGGAATTTTTGGGTTAGGTCAATCCGTTCGCGAGATATGGGAGTTTGAAGCCAAGAAATGGTTGAGAAGGCAAGAAATTTGTCGCAATTCTGCTGCTCCGAACGCTTAACCAGAATGGCCTAGGGAAAAAATACACATACCGTTGTAATCGGGCGAGTTTCTACTTTCAGACGCAGCAGGAAAATCTGGGTTTGGTCAATCCGTTCGCGAGATATAGGAGTCTGAAGCTAAGAAATGGTTGACAAGACAACAAATTTTTCGCACTTCTGCTGCTCCAAACGCTTAACCAGAATGGCCTAGGGAAAAAATACAAATACCGTTGTAATCGGGCGAGTTTCTACTTTCAGATGCAATAGGAATTTTTGGGTTAGGTCAATCCGTGCGCTAGATATGGGAGCTTGAATCCAAGAAATGGTTGAGAAGGCAAAAAATTTTTCGCAATTCTGCTGCTCCAAACGCTTAACCAGAATGGCCTAGGGAAAAAATACACATACCGTTGTAATCTGGTGAGTTTCTACTTTCAGATGCCATAGGAATTTTTGGGTTAGGTCAATCCGTTCGCGAGATATGGGAGTTTGAAGCCAAGAAATGGTTGAGAAGGCAAGAAATTTGTCGCAATTCTGCTGCTCCAAACGCTTAACCAGAATGGCCTAGGGAAAAAATACACATACCGTTGTGATCGGGCGAGTTTCTACTTTCAGATGCAATAGGAATTTTTGGGTCAGGTCAATCCGTTCACGAGATAGCGGACTTTGAAGCCAAGAAATGGTAGAGAAGGCAAAAAATTTTTCACAATTCTGGTGTTCCAAACGCTTAACCAGAATGGCCTAGGGAAAAAATACACATACCGTTGTAATCGGGCGAGTTTCTACTTTCAGATGCAATAGGAATTTTTGGGTTAGGTCAATCCGTTCGCGAGATATGGGAGTTTGAAGACAAGAAATGGTTGAGAAGGCAAAAAATTTTTCGCAATTCTGCTGCTCCAAACGCTTAACCAGAATGGCCTAGGGAACAAATACACATACCGTTGTAATCGGGCGAGTTTCTACTTTCAGACGCAACAGGAATTTTTGGGTTATGTCAATCCGTTCGCGAGATATGGGAGTTTGAAGCGAAGAAATGGTTGAGAAGGCAACAAATTTTTCGCAATTCTGCTGCTCCAAACGCTTAACCAGAATGGCCTAGGGAAAAAATACGCATACCGTTGTAACCGGGCGAGTTTCTACTTTCAGACGCAACAGGAATTTTTGGGTTAGGTCAATCCGTTCGCGAGTTATGGGAGTTTGAAGCCAAGAAATGGTTGAGAAGGCAAAAAATTTTTCGCAATTCGGCTGCTCCAAACGCTTAACCAGAATGGCCTCGGGAAAAAATACATATAACGTTGTAATGGGGCGAGTTTCTACTTTCAGATGCAATAGGAATTTTTGGGTTAGGTCAATCCGTTCGCGAGATATGGGAGTTTGAAGCCAAGAAATGGTAGAAAAGGCAAAAAATTTTTCACAATTCTGCTGCTCCAAACGCTTAACCAGAATGGCCTAGGGAAAAAATACACATACCGTTGTAATCGGTCGAGTTTCTACTTTCGGATGCAATAGGAATTTTTGGGTTAGGTCAATCCGTTCGCGAGATATGGGAGTTTGAAGACAAGAAATGGTTGAGAAGGCAAAAAATTTTTCGCAATTCTGCTGTTCCAAACGCTTAACCAGAATGGCCTAGGGAAAAAATACACATACCGTTGTAATCGGGCGAGTTTCTACTTTCAGATGCAACAGGAATTTTTGGGTTACGTCAATCCGTACGCGAGATATGGGAGTTTGAAGCTAAGAAATGGTTGAGAAGACAACAAATTTTTCGCACTTCTGCTGCTCCAAACGCTTAACCAGAATGGCCTAGGGAAAACATACACATACCGTTGTAATCGGGCGAGTTTCAACTTTCAGATGCAATAGGAATTTTTGGGTTAGGTCAATTCGTTCGCGACATATGGTAGTTTGAAGCCAAGAAATGGTAGAGAAGGCAAAAAATTTTTCACAATTCTGCTGCTCCAAACGCTTAACCAGAATGGCCTAGGGAAAAAATACACATACCGTTGTAATCGGGCGAGTTTCTACTTTCAGATGCAATAGGAATTTTTTGGTTAGGTCAATCCGTTCGCGAGATATGGGAGTTTGAAGACAAGAAATGGTTGAGAAGGCAAAAAATTTTTCGCAATTCTGCTGCTCCGAACGCTTAACCAGAATGGCATAGGGAAAAAATACACATAGCGTTGTAATCGTGCGAGTTTCTACTTTCAGACGCAACAGGAATTTTTGGGTTAGGTCAATCCGTTCGCGAGATATGGGAGTTTGAAGACAAGAAATGGTTGAGATGGCAAAAAATTTTTCGCAATTCTGCTGCTCCGAACGCTTAACCAGAATGGCCTAGGGAAAAAATACACATACCGTTGTAATCGGGCGAGTTTCTACTTTCAGACGCAGCAGGAAAATCTGGGTTTGGTCAATCCGTTCGCGAGATATAGGATTCTGAAGCTAAGAAAGGGTTGACAAGACAACAAATTTTTCGCACTTCTGCTGCTCCAAACGCTTAACCAGAATGGCTTAGGGAAAAAATACAAATACCGTTGTAATCGGGCGAGTTTCTACTTTCAGATGCAATAGGAATTTTTGGGTTAGGTCAATCCGTTCGCGAGATATGGGAGTTTGAAGACAAGAAATGGTTGAGAAGGCAAAAAACTTTTCGCAATTCTGCTGCTCCAAACGCTTAACCAGAATGGCCTAGGGAAAAAATACACATACCGATGTAATCGGGCGAGTTTCTACTTGCAGATACAATAGGAATTTTTGGGTTAGGTCAATCCGTTCGCGAGATATGGGAGTTTGAAGCTAAGAAATGGTGGAGAAGGCAAAAAATTTTTCGCAATTCTGCCGCGACAAACGCTTAACCAGAATGGCCTAGGGAAAAAATACACATACCAATGTAGTCGGGCGAGTTTCAACTTTCAGATGCAATAGGAATTTCTGGGTTAGGTCAATCCGTTCGCGAGATATGGGAGTTTGAAGACAAGAAATGGTTGAGAAGGCAAAAAACTTTTCGCAATTCTGCTGCTCCAAACGCTTAACCAGAATGGCCTAGGGAAAAAATACACATACCGATGTAATCGGGCGAGTTTCTACTTGCAGATACAATAGGAATTTTTGGGTTAGGTCAATCCGTTCGCGAGATATGGGAGTTTGAAGCTAAGAAATGGTGGAGAAGGCAAAAAATTTTTCGCAATTCTGCCGCGACAAACGCTTAACCAGAATGGCCTAGGGAAAAAATACACATACCGTTGTAATCGGGCGACTTTCTACTTTCAGACACAGCAGGAACATCTGGATTTGGTCAATCCGTTCGCGAGATATGGGAGTTTGAAACTAAGAAATGGTTGAGAAGACAACAAATTTTTCGCAATTCTGCTGCTCCAAACGCTTAACCAGAATGGCCTAGGGAAAAAATACACATACCGTTGTAATCGGGTGAGTTTCTACTTTCAGATGCCATAGGAATTTTTGGGTTAGGTCAATCCGTTCGCGAGATATGGGAGTTTGAAGCCAAGAAATGGTTAAGAAGGCAAGAAATTTTTCGCAATTCTGCTGCTCCAAACGCTTAACCAAAATGCCCTAGGGAAAAAATACGCATACCGTTGTAATCGGGCGAGTTCCTACTTTCAGACGCAGCAGGAACTTCTGGGTTTGGTCAATCCGTTCGCGAGATATGGGAGTTTGAAGACAAGAAATGGTTGAGAAGGCAAAAAACTTTTCGCAATTCTGCTGCTCCAAACGCTTAACCAGAATGGCCAAGGAAAAAATACACATACCGTTGTAATCGGGCGAGTTTCTACTTTCAGATACAATAGGAATTTTTGGGTTAGGTCAATCCGTTCGCGAGATATGGGAGTTTGAAGCTAAGAAATGGTTGAGAAGGCAAAAAATTTTTCGCAATTCTGCCGCGCCAAACGCTTAACCAGAATGGCCTAGGGAAAAAATACACATACCGTTGTAATTGGGCGAGTTTCTACTTTCAGATGCAACAGGAATTTTTGGGTTAGGTCAATCCGTTCGCGAGATATGGGAGTTTGAAGCCAAGAAATGGTTGAGGAGGCAAAAAATTTTTCGCACTTCTGCTGCTCCAAACGCTTAACCAGAATGGCCTAGGGAAAAAATACGCATACCGTTGTAATCGGGCGTGTTTCTACTTTCAGACGAAGCAGGAATTTTTGGGTTCGGTCAATCCGTTCGCGAGATATGGGACTTTGAAGCTAAGTAATGGTTGAGAAGACAACAAATTTTTCGCATTTCTGCTGCTCCAAACGCTTAACCAGAATGGCCTAGGGAAAAAATACGCATACCGTTGTAATCGGGCGTGTTTCTACTTTCAGACGAAGCAGGAATTTTTGGGTTCGGTTAATCCGTTCGCGAGATATGGGACTTTGAAGCTAAGTAATGGTTGAGAAGACAACAAATTTTTCGCATTTCTGCTGCTCCAAACGCTTAACCAGAATGGCCTAGGGAAAAAATACACATAACGTTGTAATGGGGCGAGTTTCTACTTTCAGATGCAATAGGAATTTTTGGGTTAGGTCAATCCGTTCGCGAGATATGGGAGTTTGAAGCTAAGAAATGGTTGAGAAGACAATAAATTTTTCGCACATCTGCTGCTCCAATCGCTTAACCAGAATGGCCTAAGGGAAAAATACACGTACCGTTGTAATCGGGCGAGTCTCTACTTTCAGATGCAATAGGAATTTTTGGGTTATGTCAATCCATTCGCGAGATATGAGAGTTTGAAGACAAGAAATGGTTGAGAAGGCAAAACATTTTTCGCAATTCTGCTGCTCCAAACGCTTAACCAGAATGGCCTAGGGAAAAAATACACATACCGTTGTAATCGGGCGAGTTTCTACTTGCAGATACAATAGGAATTTTTGGGTTAGGTCAATCCGTTCGCGAGATATGGGAGTTTGAAACTAAGAAATGGTTGAGAAGACAACAAATTTTTCGCAATTCTGCTGCTCCAAACGCTTAACCAGAATGGACTAGGGAAAAAATACGCATACCGTTGTAATCGGGCGAGCTTCTACTTTCAACGCAACAGGAATTTTTGGGTTAGGTCTATCCGTTCGCGAGATATGGGAGTTTGAAGCCAAGAAATGGTTGAGAAGGCATACAATTTTTCGCAATTCTGCTGATCCAAACGCTTAACCAGAATGCCCTAGGGAAAAAATACACATACCAATGTAGTCGGGCGAGTTTCAACTTTCAGATGCAATAGGAATTTCTGGGTTAGGTCAATCCGTTCGCGAGATATGGGAGTTTGAAGACAAGAAATGGTTGAGAAGGCAAAAAACTTTTCGCAATTCTGCTGCTCCAAACGCTTAACCAGAATGGCCTAGGGAAAAAATACACATACCGATGTAATCGGGCGAGTTTCTACTTGCAGATACAATAGGAATTTTTGGGTTAGGTCAATCCGTTCGCGAGATATGGGAGTTTGAAGCTAAGAAATGGTGGAGAAGGCAAAAAATTTTTCGCAATTCTGCCGCGACAAACGCTTAACCAGAATGGCCTAGGGAAAAAATACACATACCGTTGTAATCGGGCGACTTTCTACTTTCAGACGCAGCAGGAACTTCTGGATTTGGTCAATCCGTTCGCGAGATATGGGAGTTTGAAACTAAGAAATGGTTGAGAAGACAACAAATTTTTCGCAATTCTGCTGCTCCAAACGCTTAACCAGAATGGCCTAGGGAAAAAATACACATACCGTTGCAATCGGGTGAGTTTCTACATTCAGATGCCATAGGAATTTTTGGGTTAGGTCAATCCGTTCGCGAGATATGGGACTTTGAAACTAAGAAATGGTTGAGAAGGCAAAAAATTTTTCGCACTTCTGCTGCTCCAAACACTTAACCAGAATGGCCTAGGGAAAAAATACGCATACCGTTGTAATCGGGCGTGTTTCTACTTTCCGAGGCAGCAGGAATTTTTGGGTTCGGTCAATCCGTTCGCGAGATATGGGACATTGAAGCTAAGAAATGGTTGAGAAGACAACAAATTTTTCGCACATCTGCTGCTCCAATCGCTTAACCAGAATGGCCTAAGGGAAAAATACACGTACCGTTGTAATCGGGCGAGTTTCTACTTTCAGATGCAATAGGAATTTTTGGGTTATGTCAATCCATTCGCGAGATATGAGAGTTTGAAGACAAGAAATGGTTGAGAAGGCAAAACATTTTTCGCAATTCTGCTGCTCCAAACGCTTAACCAGAATGGCCTAGGGAAAAAATACGCATATCGTTATAATCAGGCGAGTTTCTACTTTCAGACGCAGCAGGAATTTTTGGGTTTGGTCGATCCGTTCGCGAGATATGGGAGTTTGAAGCTAAGAAATGGTTGAGAAGACAACAAATTTTTCGCAATTCTGCTGCTCCAAACGCTTAACCAGAATGGACTAGGGAAAAAATACACATACCGTTGTAATCGGGTGAGTTTCTACTTTCAGATGCCATAGGAATTTTTGGGTTAGGTCAATCCGTTCGCGAGATATGGGAGTTTGAAGCCAAGAAATGGTTGAGAAGGCAAGAAATTTTTCGCAATTCTGCTGCTCCAAACGCTTAACCAGAATGGCGTGGGGAAAAAATACACATACCGTTGTAATCGGGCGAGTTTCTACTTTCAGATGCAACAGGAATCTTTGGGTTACGTCAATCCGTTCGCGAGATATGGGAGTTTGAAGCTAAGAAATGGTTGAGAAGACAACAAATTTTTCGCACTTCTGCTGCTCCAAACGCTTAACCAGAATGGCCTAGGGAAAAAATACACATACCGTTGTAATCGGGCGAGTTTCTACTTTCAGATACAATAGGAATTTTTGGGTTAGGTCCATCCGTTCGCGAGATATGGGAGTTTGAAGCTAAGAAATGGTTGAGAAGGCAAAAAATTTTTCGCAATTCTGCCGCGCCAAACGCTTAACCAGAATGGCCTAGGGAAAAAATACACATACCGTTGTAATCGGGCGAGTTTCTACTTGCAGATACAATAGGAATTTTTGGGTTATGTCAATCCGTTCGCGAGATATGGGAGTTTGAAGCTAAGAAATGGTTGAGAAGGCAAAAAATTTTTCGCAATTCTGCCGCGACAAACGCTTAACCAGAATGGCCTAGGGAAAAGATACACATACCGTTGTAATCGGGCGAGTTTCTACTTTCAGACGCAGCAGGAACTTCTGGGTTTGGTCAATCCGTTCGCGAGATATGGGAGTTTGAAGCTAAGAAATGGTTGAGAAGACAACAAATTTTTCGCACTTCTGCTGCTCCAAACGCTTAACCAGAATGGCCTAGGGAAAAAAATACACATAACGTTGTAATCGGGCGAGTTTCTACTTTCAGATGCAATAGGAAATTTTGGGTCACGTCAATCCGTTCGCGAGATATGGGAGTTTGAAGCTAAGAAATGGTTGAGAAGACAACAAATTTTTCGCACTTCTGCTGCTCCAAACGCTTAACCAGAATGGCCTAGGGAAAAAATACACATACCGCTGTAAGCGGGCGAGTTTCTACTTTCAGGTGCAACAGGAATTTTTGGGTTATGTCAATCCGTTCGCGAGATATGGGACTTTGAAGCCAAGAAATGGGTGAGAAGGCAAAAAAATTTTCGCAATTCTGCTGCTCCATACACTTAACCAGAATGGCCTAGGGAAAAAATACAAATACGGTTGTAATCGGGCGAGTTTCTACTTTCAGATGCAATAGGAATTTTTGGGTTAGGTCAATCCGTTCGCGAGATATGGGAGTTTGAAGCTAAGAAATGGTTGAGAAGGCAAAAGATTTTTCGCAATTCTGCGCGCCAAACGCTTAACCAGAATGGCCTAGGGAAAAAATACACATACCGTTGTAATCGGGCGAGTTTCTACTTTCAGACGCAGCAGGAACTTCTGGGTTTGGTCAATCCGTTCGCGAGATATGGGAGTTTGAAGACAAGAAATGGTTGAGAAGGCAAAAAATTTTTCGCAATTCTGCTGCTCCAAACGCTTAACCAGAATGGTCTAGGAAAAAAATACACATACCGTTGTAATCGGGCGAGTTTCTACTCTCAGATGCAACTGGAATTTTTGAGTTACGTCAATCCGTTCGCGAGATATGGAAGTTTGAAGCTAAGAAATGGTTGAGAAGACAACAAATTTTTCGCACTTCTGCTGCTCCAAACGCTTAACCAGAATGGCCTAGGGAAAAAATACGCATACCGTTGTAATCGGGCGTGTTTCTACTTTCAGACGAAGCAGGAACTTCTGGGTTTGGTCAATCCGTTCGCGAGATATGGGAGTTTGAAGCCAAGAAATGGTTGAGAAAGCAAAAAATTTTTCGCACTTCTGCTGCTCCAAACACTTAACCAGAATGGCCTAGGGAAAAAATACGCATACCGTTGTAATCGGGCGAGCTTCTACTTTCAGAAGCAGCAGGAATTTTTGGGTTTGGTCAATCCGTTCGCGAGATATGGGACTTTGAAATTAAGAAATGGTTGAGAAGGCAAAAAATTTTTCGCAATTCGGCTGCTCCAAACGCTTAACCAGAATGGCCTCGGGAAAAAATACATATAACGTTGTAATGGGGCGAGTTTCTACTTTCAGATGCAATAGGAATTTTTGGGTTAGGTCAATCCGTTCGCGAGATATGGGAGTTTGAAGCTAAGAAATGGTTGAGAAGACAATAAATTTTTCGCACATCTGCTGCTCCAATCGCTTAACCAGAATGGCCTAAGGGAAAAATACACATACCGTTGTAATCGGGCGAGTTTCTACTTTCAGATGCAACAGGAATCTTTGGGTTACGTCAATCCGTTCGCGAGATATGGGAGTTTGAAGCTAAGAAATGGTTGAGAAGACAACAAATTTTTCGCACTTCTGCTGCTCCAAACGCTTAACCAGAATGGCCTAGGGAAAAAATACACATACCGTTGTAATCGGGCGAGTTTCTACTTTCAGATACAATAGGAATTTTTGGGTTAGGTCCATCCGTTCGCGAGATATGGGAGATGGAAACTAAGAAATGGTTGAGAAGACAACAAATTTTTCGCACTTCTGCTGCTCCAAACGCTTAACCAGAATGGCCTAGGGAAAAAATACGCATACCGTTGTAATCGGGCGTGTTTCTACTTTCAGACGAAGCAGGAACTTCTGGGTTTGGTCAATCCGTTCGCGAGATATGGGAGTTTGAAGCTAAGAAGTGGTTGAGAAGACAACAAATTCTTCGCACTTCTGCTGCTCCAAACGCTTAACCAGAATGGCCTAGGGAAAAAATACACATAGCGTTGTAATCGGGCTAGTTTCTACTTTCAGACGCAACTGGAATTTTTGGGTTAGGTCAATCCGTTCGCGAGATATGGGAGTTTGAAGTTAAGAAATGGTTGAGAAGACAACAAATTTTTCACACTTCTGCTGCTCCAAACGCTTAACCAGAATGGCCTCGGGAAAAAATACACATACCGTTGTAATGGGGCGAGTTTCTACTTTCAGATGCAACAGGAATTTTTGGGTTAGGTCAATCCGTTCGCGAGATATGGGAGTTTGAAGCCAAGAAATGGTTGAGAAGGCAAAAAATTTTTCGCACTTCTGCTGCTCCAAACGCTTAACCAGAATGGCCTAGGAAAAAAATACGCATACCGTTGTAATCGGGCGTGTTTCTACTTTCAGACGAAGCAGGAATTTTTGGGTTCGGTCAATCCGTTCGCGAGATATGGGAGTTTGAAGCTAAGAAATGGTTGAGAAGACAACAAATTTTTCACACTTCTGCTGCTCCAAACGCTTAACCAGAATGGCCTCGGGAAAAAATACACATACCGTTGTAATGGGGCGAGTTTCTACTTTCAGATGCAACAGGAATTTTTGGGTTAGGTCAATCCGTTCGCGAGATATGGGAGTTTGAAGCCAAGAAATGGTTGAGAAGGCAAACAATTTTTCGCACTTCTGCTGCTCCAAACGCTTAACCAGAATGGCTTAGGGAAAAAATACGCATACCGTTGTAATCGGGCGAGCTTCTACTTTCAGACGCAGCAGGAATTTTTGGGTTTGGTCAATCCGTTCGCGAGATATGGGACTTTGAAACTAAGAAATGGTTGAGAAGGCAAAAAATTTTTCGCAATTCTGCTGCTCCAAACGCTTAACCAGAATGGCCTCGGGAAAAAATACACATAACGTTGTTATGGGGCAAGTTTCTACTTTCAGATGCAATAGGAATTTTTGGGTTAGGTCAATCCGTTCGCGAGATATGGGAGTTTGAAGCTAAGAAATGGTTGAGAAGACAATAAATTTTTCGCACATCTGCTGCTCCAATCGCTCAACCAGAATGGCCTAAGGGAAAAATACACGTACCGTTGTAATCGGGCGAGTTTCTACTTTCAGATGCAATAGGAATTTTTGGGTTATGTCAATCCATTCGCGAGATATGAGAGTTTGAAGACAAGAAATGGTTGAGAAGGCAAAACATTTTTCGCAATTCTGCTGCTCCAAACGCTTAACCAGAATGGCCTAGGGAAAAAATACGCATATCGTTATAATCGGGCTAGTTTCTACTTTCAGACGCAGCAGGAATTTTTGGGTTTGGTCAATCCGTTCGCGAGATATGGGAGTTTGAAGCTAAGAAATGGTTGAGAAGACAACAAATTTTTCGCAATTCTGCTGCTCCAAACGCTTAACCAGATTGGACTAGGGAAAAAATACACATACCGTTGTAATCGGGCGAGTTTCTACTTTCAGACGCAACTGGAATTTTTGGGTTAGGTCAATCCGTTCGCGAGATATGGGAGTTTGAAGTTAAGAAATGGTTGAGAAGACAACAAATTTTTCACACTTCTGCTGCTCCAAACGCTTAACCAGAATGGCCTCGGGAAAAAATACACATACCGTTGTAATGGGGCGAGTTTCTACTTTCAGATGCAACAGGAATTTTTGGGTTAGGTCAATCCGTTCGCGAGATATGGGAGTTTGAAGCCAAGAAATGGTTGAGAAGGCAAAAAATTTTTCGCACTTCTGCTGCTCCAAACGCTTAACCAGAATGGCCTAGGAAAAAAATACGCATACCGTTGTAATCGGGCGTGTTTCTACTTTCAGACGAAGCAGGAACTTCTGGGTTTGGTCAATCCGTTCGCGAGATATGGGAGTTTGAAGCTAAGAAGTGGTTGAGAAGACAACAAATTCTTCGCACTTCTGCTGCTCCAAACGCTTAACCAGAATGGCCTAGGGAAAAAATACACATAGCGTTGTAATCGGGCTAGTTTCTACTTTCAGACGCAACTGGAATTTTTGGGTTAGGTCAATCCGTTCGCGAGATATGGGAGTTTGAAGTTAAGAAATGGTTGAGAAGACAACAAATTTTTCACACTTCTGCTGCTCCAAACGCTTAACCAGAATGGCCTCGGGAAAAAATACACATACCGTTGTAATGGGGCGAGTTTCTACTTTCAGATGCAACAGGAATTTTTGGGTTAGGTCAATCCGTTCGCGAGATATGGGAGTTTGAAGCCAAGAAATGGTTGAGAAGGCAAAAAATTTTTCGCACTTCTGCTGCTCCAAACGCTTAACCAGAATGGCCTAGGAAAAAAATACGCATACCGTTGTAATCGGGCGTGTTTCTACTTTCAGACGAAGCAGGAATTTTTGGGTTCGGTCAATCCGTTCGCGAGATATGGGAGTTTGAAGCTAAGAAATGGTTGAGAAGACAACAAATTTTTCACACTTCTGCTGCTCCAAACGCTTAACCAGAATGGCCTCGGGAAAAAATACACATACCGTTGTAATGGGGCGAGTTTCTACTTTCAGATGCAACAGGAATTTTTGGGTTAGGTCAATCCGTTCGCGAGATATGGGAGTTTGAAGCCAAGAAATGGTTGAGAAGGCAAACAATTTTTCGCACTTCTGCTGCTCCAAACGCTTAACCAGAATGGCTTAGGGAAAAAATACGCATACCGTTGTAATCGGGCGAGCTTCTACTTTCAGACGCAGCAGGAATTTTTGGGTTTGGTCAATCCGTTCGCGAGATATGGGACTTTGAAACTAAGAAATGGTTGAGAAGGCAAAAAATTTTTCGCAATTCTGCTGCTCCAAACGCTTAACCAGAATGGCCTCGGGAAAAAATACACATAACGTTGTTATGGGGCAAGTTTCTACTTTCAGATGCAATAGGAATTTTTGGGTTAGGTCAATCCGTTCGCGAGATATGGGAGTTTGAAGCTAAGAAATGGTTGAGAAGACAATAAATTTTTCGCACATCTGCTGCTCCAATCGCACAACCAGAATGGCCTAAGGGAAAAATACACGTACCGTTGTAATCGGGCGAGTTTCTACTTTCAGATGCAATAGGAATTTTTGGGTTATGTCAATCCATTCGCGAGATATGAGAGTTTGAAGACAAGAAATGGTTGAGAAGGCAAAACATTTTTCGCAATTCTGCTGCTCCAAACGCTTAACCAGAATGGCCTAGGGAAAAAATACGCATATCGTTATAATCGGGCTAGTTTCTACTTTCAGACGCAGCAGGAATTTTTGGGTTTGGTCAATCCGTTCGCGAGATATGGGAGTTTGAAGCTAAGAAATGGTTGAGAAGACAACAAATTTTTCGCAATTCTGCTGCTCCAAACGCTTAACCAGATTGGACTAGGGAAAAAATACACATACCGTTGTAATCGGGCGAGTTTCTACTTTCAGACGCAACTGGAATTTTTGGGTTAGGTCAATCCGTTCGCGAGATATGGGAGTTTGAAGTTAAGAAATGGTTGAGAAGACAACAAATTTTTCACACTTCTGCTGCTCCAAACGCTTAACCAGAATGGCCTCGGGAAAAAATACACATACCGTTGTAATGGGGCGAGTTTCTACTTTCAGATGCAACAGGAATTTTTGGGTTAGGTCAATCCGTTCGCGAGATATGGGAGTTTGAAGCCAAGAAATGGTTGAGAAGGCAAAAAATTTTTCGCACTTCTGCTGCTCCAAACGCTTAACCAGAATGGCCTAGGAAAAAAATACGCATACCGTTGTAATCGGGCGTGTTTCTACTTTCAGACGAAGCAGGAATTTTTGGGTTCGGTCAATCCGTTCGCGAGATATGGGAGTTTGAAGCTAAGAAATGGTTGAGAAGACAACAAATTTTTCACACTTCTGCTGCTCCAAACGCTTAACCAGAATGGCCTCGGGAAAAAATACACATACCGTTGTAATGGGGCGAGTTTCTACTTTCAGATGCAACAGGAATTTTTGGGTTAGGTCAATCCGTTCGCGAGATATGGGAGTTTGAAGCCAAGAAATGGTTGAGAAGGCAAACAATTTTTCGCACTTCTGCTGCTCCAAACGCTTAACCAGAATGGCTTAGGGAAAAAATACGCATACCGTTGTAATCGGGCGAGCTTCTACTTTCAGACGCAGCAGGAATTTTTGGGTTTGGTCAATCCGTTCGCGAGATATGGGACTTTGAAACTAAGAAATGGTTGAGAAGGCAAAAAATTTTTCGCAATTCTGCTGCTCCAAACGCTTAACCAGAATGGCCTCGGGAAAAAATACACATAACGTTGTTATGGGGCAAGTTTCTACTTTCAGATGCAATAGGAATTTTTGGGTTAGGTCAATCCGTTCGCGAGATATGGGAGTTTGAAGCTAAGAAATGGTTGAGAAGACAATAAATTTTTCGCACATCTGCTGCTCCAATCGCTCAACCAGAATGGCCTAAGGGAAAAATACACGTACCGTTGTAATCGGGCGAGTTTCTACTTTCAGATGCAATAGGAATTTTTGGGTTATGTCAATCCATTCGCGAGATATGAGAGTTTGAAGACAAGAAATGGTTGAGAAGGCAAAACATTTTTCGCAATTCTGCTGCTCCAAACGCTTAACCAGAATGGCCTAGGGAAAAAATACGCATATCGTTATAATCGGGCTAGTTTCTACTTTCAGACGCAGCAGGAATTTTTGGGTTTGGTCAATCCGTTCGCGAGATATGGGACTTTGAAACTAAGAAATGGTTGAGAAGGCAAAAAATTTTTCGCAATTCTGCTGCTCCAAACGCTTAACCAGAATGGCCTCGGGAAAAAATACACATAACGTTGTAATGGGGCGAGTTTCTACTTTCAGATGCAATAGGAATTTTTGGGTTAGGTCAATCCGTTCGCGAGATATGGGAGTTTGAAGCTAAGAAATGGTTGAGAAGACAATAAATTTTTCGCACATCTGCTGCTCCAATCGCTTAACCAGAATGGCCTAAGGGAAAAATACACGTACCGTTGTAATCGGGCGAGTTTCTACTTTCAGATGCAATAGGAATTTTTGGGTTATGTCAATCCATTCGCGAGATATGAGAGTTTGAAGACAAGAAATGGTTGAGAAGGCAAAACATTTTTCGCAATTCTGCTGCTCCAAACGCTTAACCAGAATGGCCTAGGGAAAAAATACACATACCGTTGTAATCGGGCGAGTTTCTACTTGCAGATACAATAGGAATTTTTGGGTTAGGTCAATCCGTTCGCGAGATATGGGAGTTTGAAACTAAGAAATGGTTGAGAAGACAACAAATTTTTCGCAATTCTGCTGCTCCAAACGCTTAACCAGAATGGACTAGGGAAAAAATACGCATACCGTTGTAATCGGGCGAGCTTCTACTTTCAACGCAACAGGAATTTTTGGGTTAGGTCTATCCGTTCGCGAGATATGGGAGTTTGAAGCCAAGAAATGGTTGAGAAGGCATACAATTTTTCGCAATTCTGCCGATCCAAACGCTTAACCAGAATGCCCTAGGGAAAAAATACACATACCAATGTAGTCGGGCGAGTTTCAACTTTCAGATGCAATAGGAATTTCTGGGTTAGGTCAATCCGTTCGCGAGATATGGGAGTTTGAAGACAAGAAATGGTTGAGAAGGCAAAAAACTTTTCGCAATTCTGCTGCTCCAAACGCTTAACCAGAATGGCCTAGGGAAAAAATACACATACCGATGTAATCGGGCGAGTTTCTACTTGCAGATACAATAGGAATTTTTGGGTTAGGTCAATCCGTTCGCGAGATATGGGAGTTTGAAGCTAAGAAATGGTGGAGAAGGCAAAAAATTTTTCGCAATTCTGCCGCGACAAACGCTTAACCAGAATGGCCTAGGGAAAAAATACACATACCGTTGTAATCGGGCGAGCTTCTACTTTCAGACGCAGCAGGAATTTTTGGGTTTGGTCAATCCGTTCGCGAGATATGGGACTTTGAAACTAAGAAATGGTTGAGAAGGCAAAAAATTTTTCGCAATTCTGCTGCTCCAAACGCTTAACCAGAATGGCCTCGGGAAAAAATACACATAACGTTGTAATGGGGCAAGTTTCTACTTTCAGATGCAATAGGAATTTTTGGGTTAGGTCAATCCGTTCGCGAGATATGGGAGTTTGAAGCTAAGAAATGGTTGAGAAGACAATAAATTTTTCGCACATCTGCTGCTCCAATCGCTTAACCAGAATGGCCTAAGGGAAAAATACACGTACCGTTGTAATCGGGCGAGTTTCTACTTTCAGATGCAATAGGAATTTTTGGGTTATGTCAATCCATTCGCGAGATATGAGAGTTTGAAGACAAGAAATGGTTGAGAAGGCAAAACATTTTTCGCAATTCTGCTGCTCCAAACGCTTAACCAGAATGGCCTAGGGAAAAAATGCGCATATCGTTATAATCGGGCGAGTTTCTACTTTCAGACGCAGCAGGAATTTTTGGGTTTGGTCAATCCGTTCGCGAGATATGGGAGTTTGAAGCTAAGAAATGGTTGAGAAGACAACAAATTTTTCGCAATTCTGCTGCTCCAAACGCTTAACCAGAATGGCCTCGGGAAAAACTACACATACCGTTGTAATGGGGCGAGTTTCTACTTTCAGATGCAACAGGAACTTCTGGGTTTGGTCAATCCGTTCGCGAGATATGGGAGTTTGAAGCTAAGAAATGGTTGAGAAGACAACAAATTCTTCGCAATTCTGCTGCTCCAAACGCTTAACCAGAATGGCCTAGGGAAAAAATACACGTACCGTTGTAATTGGGCGAGTTTCTACTTTCAGATGCAATAGGAATTTTTGGGTTATGTCAACCCATTCGCGAGATATGAGAGTTTGAAGACAAGAAATGGTTGAGAAGGCAAAACATTTTTCGCAATTCTGCTGCTCCAAACGCTTAACCAGAATGGCCTAGGGAAAAAATACGCATACCGTTGTAATCGGGCGAGCTTCTACTTTCAGACGCAGCAGGAATTTTTGGGTTTGGTCAATCCGTTCGCGAGATATGGGACTTTGAAACTAAGAAATGGTTGAGAAGGCAAAAAATTTTTCGCAATTCTGCTGCTCCAAACGCTTAACCAGAATGGCCTCGGGAAAAAATACACATAACGTTGTAATGGGGCGAGTTTCTACTTTCAGATGCAATAGGAATTTTTGGGTTAGGTCAATCCGTTCGCGAGATATGGGAGTTTGAAGCTAAGAAATGGTTGAGAAGACAATAAATTTTTCGCACATCTGCTGCTCCAATCGCTTAACCAGAATGGCCTAAGGGAAAAATACACGTACCGTTGTAATCGGGCGAGTTTCTACTTTCAGATGCAATAGGAATTTTTGGGTTATGTCAATCCATTCGCGAGATATGAGAGTTTGAAGACAAGAAATGGTTGAGAAGGCAAAACATTTTTCGCAATTCTGCTGCTCCAAACGCTTAACCAGAATGGCCTAGGGAAAAAATACACATACCGTTGTAATCGGGCGAGTTTCTACTTGCAGATACAATAGGAATTTTTGGGTTAGGTCAATCCGTTCGCGAGATATGGGAGTTTGAAACTAAGAAATGGTTGAGAAGACAACAAATTTTTCGCAATTCTGCTGCTCCAAACGCTTAACCAGAATGGACTAGGGAAAAAATACGCATACCGTTGTAATCGGGCGAGCTTCTACTTTCAACGCAACAGGAATTTTTGGGTTAGGTCTATCCGTTCGCGAGATATGGGAGTTTGAAGCCAAGAAATGGTTGAGAAGGCATACAATTTTTCGCAATTCTGCCGATCCAAACGCTTAACCAGAATGCCCTAGGGAAAAAATACACATACCAATGTAGTCGGGCGAGTTTCAACTTTCAGATGCAATAGGAATTTCTGGGTTAGGTCAATCCGTTCGCGAGATATGGGAGTTTGAAGACAAGAAATGGTTGAGAAGGCAAAAAACTTTTCGCAATTCTGCTGCTCCAAACGCTTAACCAGAATGGCCTAGGGAAAAAATACACATACCGATGTAATCGGGCGAGTTTCTACTTGCAGATACAATAGGAATTTTTGGGTTAGGTCAATCCGTTCGCGAGATATGGGAGTTTGAAGCTAAGAAATGGTGGAGAAGGCAAAAAATTTTTCGCAATTCTGCCGCGACAAACGCTTAACCAGAATGGCCTAGGGAAAAAATACACATACCGTTGTAATCGGGCGACTTTCTA